>NC_071265.1:10540000-10820000 GCF_023375685.1 Ictalurus furcatus | reverse complement strand
CCTTGAACTCATTTATTTGAAAGGTGACATTCTGTGATAATAAACCCACCTGTGTGAATAAACGTGTGTTTCTTCATGTCTGATTTCTGATGAAACCTCTTGCCGCAGTATTGGCACGGGTAAGGCCTTGTATCAGAGTGAATGAGAAGGTGCGTGGATAGAGTAGAGGATCTTTTGAAAGTTTTCCCACAAATTTTACAATCAAAACTCCTCTCCTGTGAAAACAAGATGCCACATAATGTAAAAATACAATAAAATAAACACTGAAACAGTTCAGTCTTTGGGTCTGCATGCTGTGAGTGACAGATTTTGGTGAATTGAACAACAGTTACCTGAGAATGAACAGATCTGTGCTGTTCCAGGCTGACTGCATGTCCGAAAGTTTTCCCACAAATGTCACAACCGAAGGGTCTCGTTCCACTGTGGGACCTCCGGACGTGAACTTCTAGACCATGTGGAGTGGAGAATACCTGTGGTGGAGAAAAAGACAGTTTGCTCAACACACACAGTACACTACCTGAGCTCAGGGAACTTCAGACAGGCTACAAGCTTAAAATGTAGCAAATAGGGTTGGAAGACTGCTATAAGTTACTCCTGTCTGCAAACTAGTAAAAAGTAAAGTTGTGTGCTGTTACCTTGCTGCACTTGATGCACTTGAAGGCTCCATTCAACATAAGGCGAGTGCATAGTCTGGCTGTGTCCGTTTTCATCTCGGGTCTGTGAATTTCCCTGTCTATGTACAGTCCAGGGGCAGCAGCAGGCCGCTCAAATATGTTTGTACTCGACTCATAATTGCCATAAATACTTGTGCTGGATCCCCTTTCACCAAAAAGAGAAGGTCCGATAACTCGTTCTCCATAATAATTTAGGGAAGGATGATGATGATTAAAGTTCTGCCGGACCAACTGTCTCATCTCAGAGCCTGAATAGCTGTTGCTCCATGGCTCGAAGGGCACCGCAAACGGCTGGGTTTCATCAACACCGGGTGAAAATGACTTTTCAGAGTCTGTTGAGGGAAAAAAAAAGGAATCAGTATTTCCTCAATTCTGAAGTCTGTTGTATAGGTCGCCCATTTGCTGTCTTGTGTCAATATCATTTAATATGCATATTAGACATGGATTTTAGTGGATGTCTAAGTTACAATGCAGTGAAACATAAACACAGTATACACATACAGTATATAAGATATCATTAAATAGGATAAAGATGTCTGTTAGTATAATATATAGGACAAGAAGAAAAAAACTCAGCATTTTAATATAATATATAATGATAATATAATAATAATGAAAATAAGACTACTAATCTCTCAGTAACATTTCCTAATTGGTGTGCAGAACATTTGCACAAGCTTCAAACGTAAAAATCGTTAAAGATGTTTAAAAACAATATTTCAATTATATATTCAATATTTGTATCAAATTTTCCATTTACTCTCTCAGAAAAGAGCACTAAAGGGTACGAGTCCTTGTCACTGGGGTGGAATCATCAACTGTACACCTTTTGTACAGTATGTAATGTATCTTTTACCTAGAAAGGTGCGTATAGGCCTAGTGTGTCTTTATATATGTAGTCTAAAAGGTAAGTACAGTCCAAATATGTAGGAAAGCTTAAATCATTTTTAAAGGTAAAATATACCCACATTTTTAGATGAAAGATACATATTCAAGGTGACAAGGAAAGGTACAGTTTAGTACTCTTTTTATCTGACAGTGTAGGCCTTATACTTATGGTGGTTCTACTATATTTACTTTACTTCTCAATAATAATAATAATAATAAAATATAAGATAAGATAAGACTTTATTAATCCCGAGATGGATAATAATAATAATAAGAAGAAGAAGAAGAAGAAGAAGAAGAAGAAGAAGAAGAAGGAGAAGAAGAAGAAGAAGAAGAAGAACACCTCATTAGCATTCTCTGGTTGGTGTATTGATAAATACCCCAAAGTTTAAAGATGAAAAATTTGTTTCAAGGCGCTAAAAAGGTTTTTTTTAATTATTATTATTATTATTTTAAAAAAAAAAAAAAAAAACACTTCCAGCTTCACTTCACTGGTTTATAAAGTCGAAGTGCTCACAAACCCCTTTCGTTAAATGTTACTAGAACCCCTAAAAGTAAAACTACTAGGCTATAATAATACAACACAAACACACACACACACACACACAGGTTGGTACCTGGTGATGCAGAGGGTGATGGAGGCCTCCAGCTATCCTCACAGTCTGAAGAGCGATCACACACACCGCTGCTGCAGCTGAGCGGAGAGCGCGAGAGCACAGCGCCGGAGTCCGCGAGCGCTAACACTTCCGCCGCCTCTGTACTCCCAACATCCACACACACCTCTCCGCCTTCTGCACTCCCACTGTCTGGAATATTGCACACACCATGGATTTAAAAAATGTATTTAAAAAAAAATTGTTATTTAAACAAAACCTTGAAAAAAAATAGAATTCAGGTTCAGCTAGAGGAAAAAAATCCCTGAACCTGTAGGCTATAATATCTAGTCTAGAACTCCACAAGGGTCATTCATGT
The DNA here is from genome assembly GCF_023375685.1 of Ictalurus furcatus. Classification (NCBI taxonomy): domain Eukaryota; kingdom Metazoa; phylum Chordata; class Actinopteri; order Siluriformes; family Ictaluridae; genus Ictalurus; species Ictalurus furcatus. The sequence goes on along the minus strand of NC_071265.1, from coordinate 10,817,466 downwards.
GTTCACAAGCTTTATAATAACATTTAAACATGTAAAAATACAAAAAAAATTTAAAAGAAAGAAAAAAAGAAAAACGTTTAATTGAATTTAAACAAACAATTTCCTATTCCATATAACTTAAAGAGCTTAGTAAATAAACTTCATTAACATTGGGCTGATTCTTAATCATCTAATGAATATACATCACTTAACACCTTATTATAATATAAATAACCTACATCATACAACTTTATCAGTAGTCATACAGCTTAACTCTGTCTACATACGTTGTAGCAATAGGTACCATTTTAAAAGTTCATTATTTTATTTAAAACAAACAAATAAACGAACAATTATATTTAGAAATGAAATACCTGTGCAGATATGAGCTAAAATCGTATCGAGTCTGCTGTAGTTGTCCTCTAAACTCCGCGGCTGGTGGTAACTGTGAGCCTTTTTGCTCTTCACCAAGAAAGACCGAGGCATTTTTCTTCTCTCTTCACTCTCTCCTTTTTCCTACAAGTTAGCAAAAAAGACGTCAGTACAGTACGTCTGAAAGTCCGACTGAAAGGCCATGCAGGGAATCAGTTCCCCCCTGTAAAGCTAACTATAAGGCGTACTGAAGGAGAACTGCGCATGTGCAACTGTTCGCCCGTCTGCCAGGTGTTGCAGACAGACAGGTGCTTTAAATGAAAGCCAACCATAAGGGTTCCTGCGTGTTTTTTGTATTGTTGTTTTTTTTTTTTATGGGGAGGGGGGCGCGGGGGTCCGCCGCTGTATAAATGAACACGAGCACTCAGCCCTACCGGGAATTAGGAGCAGAGCAATCAGGATTAAATGATACACTGGCTTTATCAATGTGACACTCGATCTGAAGCAGGAGAGGAGAGGAGAGAAGAGAAGAGAAGAGAAGAGAAGAGGAGAGGAGAGGAGAGGAGAGGTTAATGCTGAGAGACGAGTTAAATACAACTCTTTTTCATCATCAAACATATTACAGTTCACAGTTTATATATATATATATATATATATATATATATATATATATATATATATATATATATATATATATATATATATATATATATATACACACACACACACACACACACACACACACACTTCAGTATATCACTGAAGTGGTCGCATCAACCTTTTGTACCTTCATACATGCATAAATAGATTTAAAATGATTTGATGACTTAAATCGTTTTGAAGGTAGGTTCCTAACTGCACATTCTAGTATCCACAAGGAAAGTAATATATTTTTTTATGAAACTAGGAATACATCTGGATATGAAATTGTTTGTTTGCGTGTTTTTGCGGCTAAGGTATTTAGAAGCCCGTTATACATATTTCTAGATACAATATACAGGCCTAACATTATCCGGCTACCTTCCTGATAATAAGTATCCTAGCATACACGCATTGTCTTACTGAAATATTATAGAAACTAAAAAAAAAAAATAAGCGTCGACAGTTGGTTAACGAAATGTGCAAACGTGCAACAAAAGCATACTGAATGAATTAACGCGTGATTCTAAGCGCTTATATATAGTCTGGTATTTTCCTCCCTGGTTTGATCTGATTTTTATGAAAAATAAAATCAGCGAAAGCTTTGTGTTACTGGTGCACACCCCACGGCTGTACTTGCACTGCACCGCCCTCTCGAGTTTCACGCCTGCTTTTTCCGCGAGCACGTGTAGGTGGAACAGAGACGCCTTGTTCTCTCTGAGTGCAGAATCGGGACGCCGGTGATCTGCTGTCGTGAACACCCCATCCCCCCTCCTCCACCTCCTCATCCCCCCTCCTCCACCTCCTCATCCCCCCTCATCCCTTTACATCCTCCTGGCTGGTGGAATAGTAGGAACAGAACCCCGCACTGAACAGACGGACCGCAGGTACCCAGCTGATACGCACGCGCTCTCTCACCTGCTGTACGTCGGCTCGTGCCATTCACCGCGTGAAACATCTCAGTAAACTTCTGTGGACTTTCCTTTCACTGAAGTCTCATAAAATGAATCTCTGTAGCATAGGGGGGTTTTATGCATTGTCTCGTGGTAATAGAGTTGTTATGGGCGCAACACTGATTTATTGATCCTACAATTTTTTGTAGACTAAAAGACTAAAAGGAAAAAGCAGATTATCGGTTCTATGTTTGATAACTGCTTGATTTATTTAAAGAAAGCTTAAGTTCGCACTATGAGGACGGGGTAGCACACTGACTTTATATTTTGCACACAGTGCAATACATTCCTTGCAACTATATATATATATATATATATATATATATATATATATATATATATATATATATATATATATATATATATATATATATATATATGGGCTAAATTAGCTTGCATTAGCCAATTTTTTTCGAGTCATCCAAACCCCCATCGGAACACGTGCAGTGACCCAAAGACTACTCAGGCTAAAACACCGTGATGGTTAGAGGCCTAACTGGCACCCTGTCCAGGGTGTACCCTGCCTTGTGCCCGATGCTCCCTGGGATAGGCTCCAGGTTCCCCGCGACCCTGAAAAGGAGTAAACGGTTGAAGATGGATGGATGGATGGATAGTTAGAGGCCTAGTCTGCTTGTCGCAAAACATTGCACCGACAATTAACTAACGATATCTTTAGTAGCTCTGGGCTTTATCAGCGCGACACGGACAACAGTAAACTGAAGTCAAAATCTGAGACATTTAATCTCGAACTCCAATCTTGGACCTTGCAGAGAGGTTTTAGATTGTGGATTTGGAAATGTCTAACATCACGGCGCAGGAAATCAAAGCGCAATGTGCTCTCCGTTGATTAGACGCACACGCGCGCGTGCAACCGCAGGGCATCCGGACACGATAATGCGCACAGTTCAGTAATTCAGATTTTATTTATTCCTGCAACATGAACAAAACACATGTCATCAAATCTCATATACGAAATTAGAATTAACTGTATTAGAATTTTTGTATTAACTTTGCTACCATTTCTCATTTGAAGCAACACTCACAAGCAACATTATCAACCACATAATTCTTCTCTTTTTTTTATAACCCTAAATAACAGCTTCAAGCAAGCTGTGCAACATGTGAGGACTGTGTGAGGAGAGAGATGTAAGTACAGAGATATGCACTTTTTCTAGATCATACATTAATAATAATAATAATAATAATAATAATAATAATAATAATAATCACATAAGTAGCTTCTTTTATACAGATTATTTTCTGCTTCTTATACATAGGCTTTATATATATATATATATATATATACACACACACACACACACACACACACACACACATATATATATATATATATATATATATATGTATGTATATAGACAGATAGATAGATAGATGCACACACACACGAGCATCACACATTTATTAAATACATTTTTAAAGTGCGCGTTTGAAGCATAAAGGCAGGTGAGTTCATCTAAACGCGAACTCTGAATCGAGTCGTGATTTGCTGATCTTGAAGCTTTGATTGTAATATAAGAAGGATATTAGCGATTACTTTCAGAAACCCAGCCTCCTTCCTTCAGCCGATTTTTCCAATTTACACACACACACACACACACACACACACACACACACACACACTGCACTGCATGCTTACCTGTGATCCTGTGTTTCTGTGATCCTGGAGCCCCGGCTGTGTCTCTAACCCCGGTGCTTTTACACCTCCGCCATGCCGGCTCTGTTCCTGTGAGAGACAACTTAACTTCCTGAAAACGTTATTTGTAACACGTTTCATTTAGCGGGCGAGGGTTGCACAGTCGTCATGACAACAGCGCTCTTTTTTATTTTTTTATTTGTTTATATATATATATATATATATATATATATATATATATATATATATATATATATATATATATATATATATATAATGAACATGTAATCATTATTATATAGGCTAGCAGAGATTTGAACCTGACACAGACTACTACACATTCATACCAGGTCAGAACACTAAAATAAATCTGAGCACACTGGATATCAAACTATTAATAATCTCAAAGTAGAATAAACCCCCTTATCTAACATCATTTCATAATTTGTCACATTAAGAAGACAGATAAGACTGTTCGGCTCAGTCTTTTAATCGTATGTAGTATAACCTTAAAGTAGTGCCATCTGTGTGCCAAATCACAGGTTTATATCAATGTGCTTTTTTTAATAACATACGGTTTCTATAGTAATAACTCATTCTCAAGGACTTGTACTGTTGTCTTATTAACTTAAAGAGAGTGAAAACAGGTAATGACTCTTTATTGTGGCTATAATGTTAGTTATAAAAGGAACTATCTTGTCTCATGGACATCCTATAACTTTAAATGTAACTACAAACATTAAAAATAAATAAATAAATAACAGTAACTCCACCCCACATCCCAACACCCCTTTGCAGGTTATTTTCTTATAGCGCGGCAATCATTTCCATTCATTCATGTCATTATTTTATACATAACAGCAGCTCTGATAGATAGTTCTGCTGCAGAGGGCTTTGTGGTTTCTCGGTAACATGACAAGCTGCATTTTATTATCTTATTAACATCAAGAAAAAGTGAGGAAACAATTGTTCATAGCTGTTATGATGCAAGTGATGACAGGAAACAAACTTCTTTCTCAGATGTTCCACATTAAATGTTAAAACCTCTATAATAAATTCTGCAAATTGTACAACTTACCATTCTTTAATAAATAAATTTTAAAAATGCATTTTGGTACACACTATTATAAGAAAACAATCAACTTCGGGGTGGTAATGACATCACACCACCCTGTCGTTGATTATTTTCCTGTAACAGCATGCCCCATTGTGCTTGATTCCTTACGTGAGGCATGCCGAAAATGATCTTTGTTTTTATTATAAATAGTTCTTTAACTATTATGAACAATGATTAAATGATTACATTAAATGTATAGTATTTTTTTTATAGTGGAAAATATTTCTTCAGTTCTTTGAGGCACCAACATAAAATTCTTAAAGACGTGACATGGCTTTTCATTGTAAGTATATTCAGCCCTATTTCAGATTCAGAACCTGGAAATTCAAGCAAATTTTGACACAGTTCAGACTATTTTGCACCACCTAAGTATTTGCTTAATTTTTAGACAGATGTGTTCCTTGAAGGTTTAAACACCCGTACTGTAACACAAGAATTTGAATAACACGGATCGCCTAGTCAAAACGTGACTCATTTCAACTCCCAAGGGGTTGTTCTAAAAGTTATGGGTTTTTGGTTTATCTTACGGTCATGGTGAAAGACATGAGAAACTGATCAACATTAGGAGACATTAAAATATTAGAATGATACAGTGAGCATGAATTCCTAATTCCTATATAATTGTCTATCACCATTTTGGTTTATTTGTTATTATTTACTTTAGGAGTAGATTGTGTATTCAGCCATTTTAGATTGGTGACTTGAAAATCACAGAACATTTTTACAAACTGAAAAAAGTTGTCATAGAAACCACTTCTACAAATTATATATATATAATTAATTATTTTAGTTTATTGTCAATTTACAGACTTTCAGCTGTTTGCAATGAAGAAATCAAATAAAAGCACTTGAAATAGACACAACGTGGCTCAAGTGGTCTCCACAAATTCAACTGAAAATGCAACTTATAATGACTTCTCCAGTCTCAAATTTATTCAACCCCTTCATGGTAAGCATCTTCAGTACTTAGTAGAGCAACCTTTTGCTGTTATGACCTGCTGCAAATGAGATGCATAGCTTCTGGCAGCATTCCTGAGGAATCTTAGACCATTCCCCATAAGCAATGTCCTCCAGTTCAGTAATATTCTTGGGTTTGCGTGCTGCAACCGCCTTCTTCAAATCCTACCAGAGATTTTCTAAGTCAGGTGACTGTGATGGCTCTGTAGAATCTTCCAGGACTTCTTCTGCAACCAAGCCTTGGCGGAATTTGAGGTATGCTTGGGATCATTGTCCTGTTGGAAGGTCCAGTGACACCCAAGCTTCAGCTTCCTCACAGACAGCATGAGGTTTTCTCCTAGGATTTCCTGATACTTCAATAAATCCATCTTGCCTTCCACACGCTGCAGGTTTCCAGTGCCAGAGGATGCAAAGTAGTCCCAGAGCATCACCGAGCCACCACCATGCTTGACTGTGGATAGAGTGTTCTTTCTTCATTCTTCTTCCTCCAGACATACCGCTGATCCATCGTGCCGAAAAGTTCCACAGAACACAATCCCAAAACTTCTGTGGCTTATTTATATGATTTTGAAGCTACTTTTCTTGTGCTTTTGGGTCAGTAGTGGTGAATGTCTTGGAGTTCTGGCATGGAAACCTTCTGTGTTTAGTACGTGCCTTACTGTGTTCAATGCAACCTCAGTGCCTGTTACCACCAAGTTTTGCTGCAGGTCTTTTGCAGTCACTCAAGGGTTTTGCACAACCTGCCGTCTCAGAAATCTGGTTGCAGCCGTCAATAGCTTCCTTTTTCTGTCCAGTTCAGGTGTTCCAGCTCAAGCACACCTGGTGCAAATAATGAAGCCCTTGATTGATTGCATCAGGTGTGCTTAAGACAACATCTGTTTTGTATATTTGTGCTGTTGTGAGGGATTCTATTCAGGGGGTTGAATAATTTTTAAACTGGAGAAATCATTATAAGTTGCATTTTCAGTTGAATTTGGGGAAACCACCTGAAGTATTCGTTGTGTCGAACTATTTCAATTGCTTTAGTTTGATTTGTTCATTGTAAATAGCTGAAAGTCTTTTCACAATAAACCTGGTTTGCACACCAATGGTAGCAGAGCTGTCATGCAAGGTGCTAGCTTGCTATCAGAAGCAACTTTGGGTTTCGGTGTCTTGCGCAAGGACACTTCCGCATGTGGAGTCATGTGGGCCGGGAATCGAACCGCCAACCCTACGATTAGTGGACAACCTGCTCTACTACCACAGACAGGTGTATCTACCTGTAGTAGATACCACAGGTGTTCCATAACACCACAGCAGTGCCACAGGCTTATTGCCTCCATGTCACACCACATTGATGCAGTAATTTGTGCAAAAGGAGCCCCAACCAAGTATTGAGTGCATAAATTAACATACTATCCAGAAGGTCAACATTTCTGTATTATAAATTCTTTATTTGAATATTTTGAGATACTGGATTTTTAATTTCCATGAGCTGTAAGCCGTAATCATCAAGATTAAAACAAAAAAATATTTCACTTTATGTGTACACACACACCCACCCACACACAGATTTGAGACCTTTGGCAAGCTGCCTTTAAATAAAGTCAAAGGTCATTTGATGTGCTGCATGCTGGAAATACAAGCACATTCTGTATACAGTTCAGACTATTTGTGGCCACCTAAAGCATTTGTTTCTTTTTGAGACAGAGGTGTTCATTGAAGGTATAAACACCCGTACTGTATCACAAGTATTTGAAGAGCACAGATCGCCTAGCCAAAACGTGACTCATTCCAAAATATTCATATTAGCTGCTGGCTATTCTCATGGTTATGGGTTATTGGTTTCTCTTGCTGTCAGGGTGAAAGACATGAGCAACTGATCAACATTACAAGACACTACAGGATTAGAATGATACAGTGATCATGAATTCCTAATTCCTATTGTCTAGCACCATTTTGGTTTTTAAAATTTATTTACCATTATTTACCTCAGGATTAGATTGTGTATTCAGCCATTTTAAATTGGTGACTTGGAAACCATAGAGCATTTGTCCATACAGAAAAAATGTGTGTCATGAAAAACCACTTCTACAAATGATTTTGGAACTCGTTTTCCAGTTTCATACAGGTGTACATGGTAATGTGTTTCTGGGTATCTTTAGTGTTGAACACTATTGAATGAAGGCTCAGCTTTTCCAATAAACTGTTGGTACTAGTAAAACTTACCATAATACAGACATAAAAGAGGCCAGAATTATTCATTTATTGCATGACTAAAAACAAACCACTAATGTAAGTAGTGATGTGACAACTCACCACATGCAGGAAAAACACTTGCAGAACCTAAGTTTGAACAACTATATCAAAAGCACAAAACGTCTTCAGAACCAAAATACAAGGGTTGCTAAAGCAAAGTGCTATAAGAAGGCGGTCATGTTTAGAACATGGTGTGGATGGATAAACCTGTGCTCAAGTTTAAAAAAAAATAAAGGAAGGAAAAGGAACCATCCATGGTGGACATTAGTGTTATGGCAGGAACATGGAAATATGATTTACTTCTTCACCAAGAATAGCAGCAGAACAATTTCTAAGATGAACAGAAAACATCGTACAGCAAAGTAGCTATACGGTAACTGGGTGGCACTTCATTATATAGGACGCTGATCTGTTTTGTCCTGGCTGGGAAACAGCTTCGTAAGAACTAAAAAGTGAAAGTTCCTTATACACACATTTCAGGATTTCATTGTACACAATCAATATTAAAAGGGGAAATGGTCTGAAACGGAGGGCATAACACACAAACCACACTATACATTTCTTTAACTGACGGTCATTCCAGCATTAATTACTGGCATCTGTAATCCCAAGCGCTAGAGCATAGATCCAAAACAACCGTCAGTGTTCAATACTTCTGGAGCTCTCCGCACGTTCTGTGCAAATGTGCAACAAATGTGGTGAACATGAATGAGGTGTCAAGAACAGAAACACTCCTATGATGACTTCACAGAGTCTTCTGTTTGGTTTGTATTTGCCTTTTGTGAAATTGCTCTAAAATGTGGTACATGCTCTTTTCAAACATGCTTTAAAAAACATTGTGATAAAGAAACCGATAATGTCTTTCCAGGCAACAGAACAATAACGATATTTTGATAGTAAGAACCATGTTCTAAATCAAGAGTTGGATACAGTACAGTGAGAACATAGAAGTAAGCACGGTGTTGCATTCAAACATCTCCCAAAAGCAGTGATTATGTCCCTTTCAACTGAATTGTACTCTGTACATCCAGGATATGAAATTCATTACATACACACTTTCAAGTCAAAATGGAGATGCAAAACAACATGTACACATATATATATTTATATATTATTATACACACGGATGTGAGATCTTTGACAAGCTGCTTTAACATAAAAACAAAGGTCATTAGATATACTGCATGCGATGGTTAAAACAAGGTTGTTATTGTTGGTTGATATGACACTAATCCATTTCCGTTTGCAGGTTTGTGTTTTCATCTGATCGATAGTGTTTCCCCTAAACATGACGGACACCCACGAATGCATACCATGGGATTTTGATTACTCTTTTTAAAAAATAAAAAAAAAGAAAGAAAAAGAAAGAAGGAAAAAATAAAAAAATTAGAAGAATGACGCTTTATCATAATGCATAAAAGACTATACCACACAAGTCGATTCATCTCTGGTAGAGCGATGTGTGGTGTAGAAGAGTCTGGGTAGTCTTAGGGACTTTCAGTATTTGTTCCTGTCCAGTCTGGCTTTAAAGAGCACAACAAGCCAATGAATTTCTTGCCAAAATGCAAAGACAAGTTCCAATATAAACATCTGGCTCATTTTGGCAAAAACAAAATGAATAAGGCAGATGTGAATAAAAATCCTGATTCTTGGTTTGTACAGAACACTTCAGGATTTCTAGTTGTACAGAAGCAGATGGCATTTTCAGATCTGGATGCAACTGTGGACTCTTCGGTGCGACTTCCCTGCAGATTGCAGTCTGATGTGTTAGTGTCGGTGGTCACACAGTGGTGCTCTTATGGCTGCTGCTGGAAGGCACCATGAGCCTCAGACTCTCTCCGTCTTCATCGCTGTCTGTGTCTCCCAGCTGGGGGTGGAGTTTGATGCGGCCGCCACCTTGACAGGGGGTCACGTTAAGCGGTAGCTTCACACCGTCTTCATCTGAGGACTGGTATGACTCGTTGTCCCCTCTGTAGTGATTGACGAGGTGGATCCTATCAAAATTGGTGCGGTCGAGTAAGCCCCTCTGCCCTTTTAAACAGCGGACCTGTAAACAAACCATATATACACACACACACATCAGAACACTCAAAGACCGAGGGCCATTAGAGCACAGAAACATCTTCCTCAGGCAAAGCATGTATGTAAATACTAGGAAGCCTTCCTCATGAGTGTGTTGAGCTGGGAAATGTCTCGAGAACGCATGCTATCCGAAACATGACCGTGTCCAACATAAAAGTTTCTATAAAAAGCCCCTATGTTTTAGTTGCGTGAGGTCTAAGTAATGCGCTGTCTAACTACAGGCTTGCGTGCATAACCACTGAAGGTGGGGAATAAGGTATTTACTTTCCACATTTACTCATTTGGCTGACACTTTTATCCAAAGCAACTAAGTGGGAGCTTGGTGTTGCTAAGATTTAAACTCGCAACCTTCTGAACAACAGCCCAATGCCTTAACCACTCAGTGTTTACCACGTCCCTCTAAACCAGTCTCCCCATCCGGGAATCGAAACATGGTCTTCCATGTGACCACTGACCACTACCTCTGCCTGATGACACTATTATTCTTATATGTAAGGCAGATCATGCATAGTGATGGAGGTGGGTGGCTCTGATGCTTACCCATAACCCCTTATCACAAGAGTCTCTCTCAGCTTGCGCTGTGCTTCGTTTCTCTCCTTCAGGGAACAGAATATGCACTAATCCTAACTATGCACTAACCTTATATTCCCTATCAGGCGATACACTTTGTATAATACACTTAGCATGGGATGCAGATTGACATCCAACACCCTTGTGCACCTTGCAGAGAGAAGGGGCCAACATTTTATGCAATAAAAGCACATTTTGTTTTTAGCCTCATGATATGGGTAATAGGGTCCTCGACCTTTTCACTACACATCATCTGCATCTTAGGTAAGCACAAAGATGTTTTCAGTCACATACATATATGAGAGCATGATATCTTGTACTACATGTGCCATGCTGTCAGCTGACTGAAAAAAAAAAATAATAATACACTGTGTATTAAGGCTAATATTGTGCTTGTTTTACAGGAAAGCACTGCTGAACGCTCAACTCCGATTATTCAGAATGTGTTGATTAAATTTCTAACAGCAGGGCTCATAGTTTTGGGTGCAAGATTTATATTAATACGTTATTGTTTCTACAGAAACAACAGTGCGGAGGATGCGCAAAATAAACAAACAAAAAATCCCTGCATGCAATCATTGACGTTTTCTGTGACACAATGTTTATGTCACATTTTTAGGAGTCTCCAGCGTCAGAGCTTTGTAACAGTCAGAGGTAAAGTCCCAACTTTTTTCTTATTAACCTCAAGACAGAGAAATGACATGCTGGTAAGAGAGTGATTGTTTGTAGCTGTTATAATACACGTTATACCAGGAACCAACATGTTTTATGAATATTATGAACATTAAATGTAAATAAAAATGGCTAAAAAGTATGTCATATTTTAATTAATAAAAAAACTGTCCAAATTGCTGTGGTGTAAGAGGAATAAAATGTCTTTTGGAAAATAATCAACTTCTATAATCGCATTACACGATTATTTTTCTATAACAGCACGCCTCAAAGTGTTTTTCACTTCATTACTTTAAAAAGTCTCACTGACTTGTACAGATGTAATGCTTCAAGTCAATTAAATGAGTATACTATTTCAATTAATGGAATTTTTACAAATCTTAGGCACATGTATAAAAGCAAGTAAAGCAAAGATGCTTCTAAAGATGACAAAATGAGAAGTGTCTAAACAAAAAACGACTTTAAAGTACATTAAAGGCAAAAAAATAAATTAATAAAAAGTCAATAATTCTACAGTACTACAGGGTGTCCAAAAAGTCTACATACACAGGGGACTGTGTTTGCCAGCACCTTCGTCATGTTGTGCCTTCGTCAGTGGATGTTCGTGGACGTCCACTTCTTCTCGGTTGGTCCGAAACACTTCCAGTCTTTTTGAATTTGTTAATAAGTTTGGCAGCAGTGTCTTGTGTGATGTGCTTGCAATGTTTCCTTTTAAAGTCCATCGCAACCTCACGACAGCTTCCTGATCCATCCATGAGAATGATTTCAATAGGTTCTTCTTTTGTCAAAGGCATTCTTAAAGGCTAGATGAAAGTAATACCATATAAACTAAATATAAAAAATTTTGGAGTACATTTTGCTGAAATGTAATCATGTCCCCATGTATGAAGACTTTTGGGACACCCTGTATTGAACTGAATAACTAAATTGTTTATTCCAAAACGGAATAATTTCTCTTCTATGTACTGCGGTGCAGTTTGGTGGCAAGTTACTTCAAGCTCTTTTCTACTGATACACAATGAACACAATATACATCTAAGATTATATTTATATTATAGTCTTAAATCTAGAACCAAATACAAGACAAAAATGCCTTGTTACTGGATATAAAGGGCGTAAAAATGGGGGGTAAACTATACCTAGACACCAAGCACTGTGACTAAACGTCAATCTGCTATTTACCTTGTTTGGTAACAGGGTCACAAACCTTCCTGTGTTTATCTGAGTAACAGTGCACAAATATTTCATCAGACATCAAAGCGCTAACAAGCTGCCTCAAATTAGTCGCAGTGATGCTGCTTTTCACGTTGCATTAAAGTCATGGTTCTCCTACAGAAATGAATGAACGCCCTTAAATTCTTATCCTCATCTTGTTATTCAGAGGTGGGGCTTTCTAGGCACAAGAACTTCTGACACAATTTCACTACATCCCAGTGATCAGTCTCAGGTTTAGAGATTTGCTGGCAAACTCACGGACGTGTTTCACGTAAAAAGTGTTGCCTTTGTAGGAAATGTGTACGTCATATAAAAGGACAGGGGCTTTTTAAATATGTGATGTATACTACCATTCTACTACACTGCTACAGGTTACGCTACATCAGATTTCTTGTGCATGGAAAATTACATAGGCTCAACATATAGATATACATAGCCTCAGTCTATTTATGCTCAGAGAAGGAAGTGACTGTAGGCAGGAAATAAAATAAATAGTGCTCAATGTAAATGACATGCACGCACATCTGGGGGAGAAAAAATAAATAAATAAATAAATGAAAAGAAATAAAGCAAGATAAAACCCAAGTGATGAGGAAACTTGACAGAAATGTGGGTTTGAATTTTCTGTGGGGTGTAATTCACAGATGCTTAAAACACAGACACACACACACTCTCTCTCTCTCTCACTTACCTGAAACACACTGCCTCACCAAGACAGACATGTGGGAAGAGAGGTATTCATGGGTATTTCAAAGCAACCGCAACACCTCATGTGTGACCTCACATTCTCATTAAACATCTTAACGTGTAATTACATTTTCAGAAAACAAACTTCTTTTGTAGGTTACAAGAACTTCACATTCAAGTGGATTGAAAGAAAGAGAAAAAGAGAAACACGGAGAGAGAGAGAGAGAGAGAGAGAGAGAGAGAGAGAGAGCGAGCGAGAGAGATGATTATGAATAGGCCGGAAACCAGCAGCAAGACACTTGATGTGTGACAGCCGAGTGGTGTTGAGAGGTTGTGTTGAGGGTGTTTAGTTTCACTCGGTGCAAATATGGTTGATGGGAAACCTCTCACTCTTTAACAATTACGTGATTTAAATAGTAACCGGCAGAAAGCTTTTTGCACTCTTCGTATCTTAGATGGCCCTGTTTTCTGGACTGCAGAGACTTTGAAAAGGTGTATTAAATCATTTTCACATATATTTTCCACATACTGCTTGCACCTCAAAAACAGATTTAATAATCACAACACAAAAGAAATTTATCTTTCTTTTTTACCTGCAGTGCAGTCCTTATTAAAACCAAGGCATTATAATAGCAGAAGCATTGGTGAAGTCATTTCAAGCACACAACAGGCCAAAATGTTTTTATACTGCTGCGGTATCATTAGTTGTGAAGCGAATTAAATGAGATACAAGTGTGTGTTCAAATGTCAGGTTATAATCAGAGGCAGGAAGGCATTACACTGAATTCAGCCTACAGCAGTTCCTTCTTCTAGTAGATTTTTGTAGGCAGCATACATGAACCTTTCACTGTCCTATATATCACATAATCCAGTGCAAATAAATCTGCACCAAAAAAAACTGGGGCAAGAAAAAAATGTACAAAAAAAATAAAAATAAAAAATAAATAAATAAATAAATAAATAAATAAAAGGGGAGTGTTTTATCACCAAATTTGTTATTTGTAATTATTTATTTATTTATTTTTTATTTCTAGTGAGAAATATCTGAATACCTATTTTCCATCTTGTCTAAAGAAGTTTAGGGTTAGTGAGCATGAGCATAACCAAGCAAAGTGTTGACACAGAGTACTGATGCCTTTGAAGCCCGTCTCAAACTTTCCTAGTTACTGAAGCGCTGCCTCATAAGACAACTGACTTGTGAGACTGAAAGACATTGAGGTAGCTGCCTCCTTTTCAGATTTAATGAGCTTTTGCTTCTCTTGAAAGCATCCAAACTACTAGCCCATCTAATTGTTGGGGTGCGTTTTTAATTACTGTGACAAACAATGTGAGCCACGTCGTGTTTTTTTTTCTGGTTGAAAGAGAAGAAACCATATCCCATATTTCAATCGTTCTTCACTTTTTAACCCCCTCACCACAAATATCACATCAGCCATGCTGGCTAAGGTATCAAGCCACAAAGTATACCGATGCTGAGGCAGGAGTGGATATGAAGAGGAAACAAGCAGCTTTCTGGGCTAAAGCGACCTTTCTGCACTTTGTTGATAGGGATTCGAGAGGAACGGTCTGAATGGTTTAGTATGCTGCAGTTTAACCACAAGCCACCAACCTTTTGTTTTTCAAGAAGAGGATAAAAATCTGACTATATCCTCACAATGTAAATCAATGACGCAGTTTCTGTTTTCTGTTCTCCACTGAGCTTTCTCACATCCAAGATGTTTTTACACTTTTTAATTATGCAAATTCCCCTCTAGTTACAACTCCCCATCTGAAGAAAAATACAGCATGTCGCTTAATAAATGCTTTGCTCATTAAACCCATTTTGCATACAAATCCAGGAGTTAGAGGGGTCACACTCCTGGGGTCCTGCCTTTACATAACACACATTTCATAACTGAAGCGCTTATAAACACCATGTGAGGAGGGGGGAGGAAAAAAAAAAAAGATTCTTGTATGCATCTTGATTTATTATTATTATTTTTTAAACGATTCTATTGATGATCTCTAATCAGATTTTTTAAAATAAATAAAGCAGTTCACATACAAGGTGAAGCAAGACATAATTTTAAAAAACGAATAATAAAAATAAAAAAAACGTACACCAACTGGGTGGTGAAACGTAAAAGCATAAGTTTTTCATAAAATATGCATGCGTGCTATGAATACGTTACACGCTAGCTAAGCATGGTCATATCAAGATAAAATATTTTGGAAATACAACAAACGTTCAAAATCACATTGCATGCGTTTCCTCCTAGAACTGGAGGGAAAACAGTCTTCTGCTGGTCCTGCTCAAGTGTTAAAACTTCCAAAATAATTCTTACAGGGCAAAGCAAATTACCAAGTAGGTTTTACTGCAAAATATTCAACGCTCTTGTAGAAAACGTGGGATTTTTAACTTTATGCCTTAAAAGTAAAAAGTGGTAAGCAAGGTTGAATCTTGGCAATGCCACAAAGCCATCCCTGATTGGGAGGAATCACATCTCTTGTCAATCACAGTGATACTAGCCAGTTGTGGGTGTCTCTGAGCTCATATGTGTGGAAGAGGGAAGACAGCACTTTCCATAGTGTGTATTAAGAGTCTGCCCTTTGATGCTGCATGAGCATCAGTTCGGACAAATGCTTTGGCTGACTTCATGTGTCTAAGAGGATGCATATAATGGTGGGAATTGGCAGTTAAACAAATTGGGGAGAAATGTGGAATAATACAATAAAATAAATAAATAAATAAAAAACGTGGTCATACAGTTAAATCCATCCATCCATCTTCTATACCGCTTATCCTTCCTTCAGGGTCACATGGAAACCTGGAGCCTATCCCAGGGAGCATGGGGCACAAGGCGTGGTACAGCCTGGACAGGGTGCCAATCCATCGCAGGGCACAATCACACATCCAGAGGTGGAAATATTGCATTATTCTGATAGTTTGTTTGACTGGTCCCTTGCGTTTAATCCAAACCTCAATAACTCAAAAATAAGTAGCCTATAAAATGGACCTAATGGGTTCTGTTGGTGGAAAGCTCTATGAATAAATAAACAATCATTTTATACCCATACTGTGACAACCCTAGGTTTAAGGCTATTGTGTATTTACTTATTTATTTTTAATGAACATGACCACCACGAACAAATTTTAAAAAATGAAACCACTTGGAGCTCCAAGTTCCCGGTTCCCATCTCAGACATCTGAAGAGAAGGAATTCTAAAAGCCTCGTATAATCATTGCCACCGAATGAATGTTCAACTTTTCATTGTGAAAAGCATGTTAACACGTTCAAACACCTGGACTAAGTTCAGTAAACCAAGTATAAGGACTGAAATAGTTCCAGAGGCGGTTCTTGTGGCCAAAATGCAAAAAAAAAGTACATATAAACCTTAGAATCGAAGAGTGGGGCGTGTGCGGGCAAATTTAACTGCCATTGTGCAGGAAACAGCATTTTGCAGGGCGTAGTTAACACTTCTAAACACCACTGCTAGAGAAGCTCAGAAATTTGTTCAAAGTGTTCGCAAAGCCTAGGAAAAAATAAAAAGCAAAACCACACAAGAAGCTGGCAGATCAAAAACACACAAACGGTGAGAAAAAAAAAAAAAAGATGTAGCAGTTTACCAAGCAGTACACCTTGGACCACAGTGACTTTAGGGACAAAAAAAAATTTATGCAGCTTAGCTCATTTGGTTATTTCCCCTTGTTAAATCTGTGCAAGTAAAACAATAAACCTTCTGATTTCATATTTGCATAGCTTGCTGAGAGCAACCTCACCTCATCCTTGAGTTCTGCGATCTGGTCTTTGAGGTCTCGGATGTACTGGTTGGAGTCCGTGTTGTTCAGGTGTCCCTGTACCCTCCCTTCTTCCTTCTGAGGGGGATTCAGAGAAAAATTAACATCGATTCAGTCACAACACAACGAGCATCAATTGCAACATATAACATACTTTTCTAAAGGACAGCGTCCATACTTTCATGTTGTCTGAAATGCTGAAAGAGCAACGTGCCCGATTTTCAAATCACTGCCTCAAACAAGTCAGCAGGATATGTTGGGACTTATTATGGATAATGTACTGAGATGATGTGACACTAACATGACATTAGTATGCTCTCTTACAACAAAAACTGTAGAGAAAATGAAGACAGGGTTTTTAAATGATCAGTTCTGAAATCTAAAACAAAAACATTCATTGTACTAACTGTATAATGCATTGATTTGAGCTATTTATCTACTCAGTGACTACTGAAATGAACACATTTTAGATAACTCATGTCACAATCGCTAATGTTTTAACTTAACCACAACTATTGCTCAATAAAGTCCCTGCAAAATAATTCAAAAATCTAAAATTGCAAAAAAAAAAATAATTAAAAAATTATCCACATTTAATACATGGCAATTTGAGGCCTTGAATGCTCCTCAAATGATTTCAGATCACAACTTTCTAATCTTGAGTTGAGTTTCATTTGCAGAGTAGATTACATCATTTATGAGAAGCTGCCCAAGCTTTACTACAAATTTCCATTTAAAGGTGAAAATCTGTGGTACGTTCACTTGTGAAGCAGAAGCAGGAAGAGCTCAGCTAGCACAGCGTTACTGAATAATGTAGGCAACACGCTGAGCTTGTTTACTCGGCTCCTGATGCCTTGGGGAAACGCCTAGCTGCGCTGTTAAACTGCCACACGTGCTGTTTATATTCCACACATCTGCAAAACCTGCCAAACAAACTGGAAGTTCACGAAACTTAATTCATTCAGCAAAGTTTCTGCCACACTGAAAAAGAAGAAAGAGAGAGAGGGAAAGGGTAAAAAAAAAGGGACGAGGAACACAAAAGGGTTGAGGTAGGGGCATGAGATCTAGCAGATCTACACCAAACACACACACCCCTGCAGTTGGGACGGGTATTTTCAATTCCTGCGGTCTGCACTACGGGAAGGGCTTGCAGGCATCTGATAGGCTGGAGATGATGAGGGATCAGAAGTGCTAGTGTTCTAGGAATCTGTGTTTTTCTTGAGGTTTGTCGTCCCCCCAACCCAGGTGACAATGATAAGGAAGAGGCAGTTAGCAGACTTCCTTACACTCAGCTGCGTAAAGTCAGCAGGTGGCAGGCTGTGGCAAGGGACGTCAAACGGCTCTAAATAATGGCTTCCTTGCTTAAGAACCCCCAAAAATACAACCTTTGAGACCGTTGTTAAAAACGTTCAAACTGGAAAACAATTGTGACAATTATTGGAGTTTCAACCTGATACAAGCCAACAGGTTTTAGTGAGGTCACTGCATTGTTATTCGAAAGGAACTTTGAACCTTAATACACATAATGTCCCAGAAAGTACTGGATTACAGTTCTGTCCCTTTAATATTAAAGGATCCTCTGAAATATAGGACATTAAAGGTTAATGTCTATGAGGATGAGTTTACCTGTGAAACATGTGTTTTTGCCTTTGTTGCAGTCTCATTGTCGTGTTTGCAAATGACATTTTTGTTCACACTAACAAAATGTTGCAAATTAACACTGGGTTTAGTAATTTATTAAGCTTCATCCAGTGTAATAGACCTTTTCCACAATTCGGTGTTGCTATGAATGTAGAAGCGTACATAGTCATGTTTCAAAGCTTTTGGTTATATATTGGAACAAAAGCAGCAATTAGAGCTCACATGCTCTGATAATTAAAGCAGACATCCGTACTAGAGCTTTCCCTCATTCCCCACTGATGTGCTTGCAAGGAAGAAATGGCTGTGCACTATTCACTGGATTAAGCATTTTAAGAAGCAACACATATGCTATTACTTATAAATACCTACACTTAAGCATGGTGGTGGAAGTGTGATGGTGTGGGGATGCTTTGCTGCTTCAGGGCCTGGGCAACTTGCAATAATTGAGGGAAACATGAATTCTGCACAACTGGATTATGCAGCAAGACAATGATCCAAAGCATAGGAGTAAGTCCTAGAAGTACGTGAAAGACTGATCTCCAGTTATCGGAAGCGTTTGGTTGCAGTTATTGCTGCTAAAGGTGGCACAACCAGATTTTATGTTTAAGGGGGCAATTAGTTTTTCGCATTGGTGATAGGTGTTCGATAACGTTTTTTGCCTCAATAAATGAAATAAATAAATAAAACCTGTATTGTGTATATACTCAAGTTGCCTTTGTTTTATATTGTATTTTGTTTTTAATGTCTAAAACTATTTAGTATGAGATATACACAAAAACAGAAGAAATCAGTCAAAAAATTATTTTGCACAGCACTGTACCTTCATGGAATTGTGGAAAACAGTCTATTGGCCAATTCTGCCCATTGAGTTTAACCTTATTTTGCACGCAGACCTCAACGATGAATGCTAATTTGCAAACAGCAACTAAACATCCCAAATATGCAACAAAATTTCATGAAATGAGTGTTTCCAATGCATTTGACTGAACAGAAGTCAAAACTAGGGGAACATTGTGCATTTTGTAAAGTGTGCAGCCACAATGGGGTGTTAGACATTAAAATGAAGAATTACCCTTGGATATTCTCTATTACTGTAAAAGAATCAACTTAGGGATGAGAACAGTAATACTTTTTAGTGTCTCACCTCAGCAAAAATACTGGAACATGTGACTGACTGGTGTTTCTTGTTGCCCAGGTGTACCCTGTTAGATTGATTGTTTTAACAATTAACAACTCTGAATGTCTACTCTTGGTTTGAGCTCTGGGTGAAAATATCACAACCCACAGTTTGATAAAGACTTGGAGAACAGAAATCTAGAGGCCATACCACAGGATGTAAACCACTCATTAGCAGTAAGAATCAGAAAGACAGATTGGAATTCACAAAGAAAAGAGACAAGACACAAAAGTTCTGGAACCAAGATTAACTTCTACCAAAGTGATAGAAAGGCCAAAGTGTGGAGAAAGAAAGGATCTGCTCATGATCCAAAATATACAAGATCATCGGTCAAGTATGGTAGAGGTAGTGTCATGGCTTGGGCTTGCATGTCTGCTTCTGCAACAGGCTCACTAATCTTTATTGATGATGTAACTCATGATGGTAGCAGCAGAGTGAATTCAGAAGATTACAGAAACATTCGGTCTGCCAATTTACAGATAAAAACATCCAATCCAATTGGGAAGATCTTCATGAAGCAGCAAGACAATGATCCGAAACACACAGCCAACTCAACAAAGGACTTCATCAGGAGGAAAAAGTGGAAGGGTTTAGACTGGCCAAGTCAATCACCAGATCTTAACCCAACTGAGCAGGATTTCCCCTACTGAAGAGGAGACTTTAGGAAGAAACCCTTCAACAACAAACAAACAACTGAAAGAAGCTGCGGTACTAGGCTGGAAAATAATCACAAAAGAAGAATGCAAAAGCTTTGTGACTTCAGGGGGTTCACCCACTTGATGCAGTTATTGTAAGCAAGGGATATGCAACTAAATATTGTGTTATTTGCTTTAAATTACTTCAAACCTCTGTTCCTGTACTTTTGCTCACCTAAAAATTGGGTGGTCTGCCAAGAACAATGCAACATTCTATTGTTTACCACATCTAGATGTAAAAAGCAGGAAATGTAAGCTGAAATTCTGATCTGTCATCTCATTTTAATCTTTTGATCTCAAACATAAATGTCTTCAGTGTACAGCAAAAACAAAAGAACTGTCCTTGCTGTTCCAATACTTTCAGAGGGAACTGTATTTCTATAATCATGCCAAACTGAAGGGTTGAACAAGAATTATTTCTAAGACCTGGTATAAACAGTTACTTATTAATGAACCAATGGGAACTTTGTTCCCAAGACTCTTTATAGTGATTTTACTATGAATAGTGGCTCAGCAGTTAAGGCCCTAAGATTGTGAAAATTCCTATCCTATGACCACTAGAGAGCCACCACTGAGCCCAAGAGCAAGACCCTTAATCCCAATTAAATTCTTAAATTAAAATGAAGTTTAAGAAGTATGCCCAACACAGCAAGCTGCCTACTTAGTTAGAAATAGAAACTGTTGTAAGCATATTTATTTTTACCTTGACCTGGCCAACGATAATCCAGTGCACTGGCCTTGGATCATAATTGCCATAATGCAGTTTCATCCTAACATCTGACTGTATGTTTGTTCTCCTGTCACATCCTTCTCATTAGATATCTCAGTCTACCTCATTATGAACAATCTATGGTTTTTGCTTTGGTTTCCATGGCTGGTCTGGAGCAGTATCATTTTTTTCTTAAAGAATAATAAATACTCATTTATCTTTTATATATATATATAAAATATATATATATATTTTTTAATTTTATTTTTTTATTTATATATATAATATATATATATATATATATATATATATATATATATATATATATATATATATATATATATATATAAAAAAACTTTGTAGTTTTTGCAGAGGCAGAATGACTACCAAATGTGGAAGGAAAAAAAACCCTGCTTATTTATCTGATAACGTATGCAAGATTTGGTCAAATGATAAACTCTCTAAAACAGTGGTTCTCACAGTAGGGTGCGGTGAGGTCCGTGATTTAAAAAAAAAAAAAACTGTTACAGTGGTGGCACTCTCAACCCACCATTATCAAATTATTATATTTATTATTGACTTTTTACAGTTATGAGCTTGTTTGACTGGTCCCTTGAATCAAATGAGTTTAATCCAGACCTCAACAACTCAAAAACAAGTCCACCTATAAATAATGTCAAATTAAGCTTAACGTGTTCGGTCAGTGAAAAATTCAGGAATAGAAAGCTCCTTAGCACAAATAAATAGCCAGAATATCATTGCAAACATTTACATAACATTAAATCAAAGTCCACAGACCCTCAGTACAGCTTTATTTCATTACAGTTAATGTGGTCCCTGGCTATAAAAGTTTGAGAACTCCTGCTCTAGAGAGTTGCTGTTTAATAAGACACGAGGATGAGGTGTTGTTACTCAGGAAGATGGATAGCTAAGGCAAACTAAAAGGGATTCTTTGTTCATACAGAACATATAACATTTTGTTAATGTTTTAATAGATACATCAAAACAGAACAGATTTACAGTCTCTGCTAATGATACATTTGTGGTTTGACTGGTGTATCCCACTTTTTTATTTGCTTATTTCCTGTCTAGTGACTAGCCAGTTGCTACAAAAAAAATATATTTCTGAGAAAGACTTTAATCTTGCTTTACCTGGCACCAGCCATGGTACTTTTTGATAAGCTTATTTAGATATGGGGAAAACCCAGTGTAAAGTACTGTTGCTATGAAGCTCCTTTGCTGTCATAGAAACACGCAACACCTTTAAGGGCCATCCCAATAAGCTACAGACTGCGTACCTGTTTATTGCAAGAATGTGTGTATGCAACAGTTCTTCTTTTTAAACACTCCCACTCCCTGTCTGTCAAAATTTTTTTACCTCTACATTTAATCCACAGTGTGCTGTTAAATCTCTGTCTTATGTTTAAACATGTGCATGCAAAACAGCAAAGTACAAAGTCAGCTTTGATTCCAGCTCAGTGAGTATCTGAGCCTGATAGGAAGTGGTTTCACATATGGTAATGAAGATAGCTGAGCTGTGGTCTCAGAACGGCCATGCAAAAGCAAAAACCCTACCCTACAGCAAGAGAGGTGCAAAAAAAAAAAAAAAAAGTGTAATTTTCAGGCAGCAGAGTGACACTTATGCTAAAGCGACATGCAAGCACATGACACTGCTTCTAGTAGACATTGCTGAATACTGCCCAGGAAACCCTAACCATCTTTTTAAAAAAAGACTTTTGGGAGAATAATACTCAAATTAAACCAAACCAGTGGAAGCAGACAGCCGTTTGCATACTGCATGAATAATTTTCTAGACCTCAACTACCTGTCACATGTTGAGTTGGTGTACTGGTGTCAGACAGACATGTAGGCCCAGTCTGAAGCAAATCTTTCCAGACAGAGTGAAAGCTACCTGAGGTGACTCATTTAAACTATGCACAAACAACTTGAGAAGATATCAGTCTGTAGTACTTTTCCAGTGGTGGTATATGTGGCCTAAATGTGGGTGAAATGGTAAGAGACTGAGTGGAATGAGTGTTGTGGCTATAAGCCATAAATAACATGTTGGGTTAGGTTTGTTAGGTATGTCAGTGAAAAAAGCTTACACTGAAATGATAAATCTCTCATATAAATGGACACTTAATAACCATAAATGTTTGATCTCTTCTCAGCTCCACACACCACATGAACCTGTTGCACATATAATGTAGGAGTTTAACCATACAGTGAAGTCTCAAAGAACACCCTCGCTCTCCTTTTCTCCCTCTCTCTCCTACGTTAAAGCCACACATACATACACAAACACACACACACACACACACACACACACACACACACACACACACGCACACAGTGCCAGGTTTGTTAGTAGATTTACCAGATTTGGTAAACCATAGGCCTACCCCCACAACTGTGAGTGCATAAAATTGTGGCTAACCAAAACCACAGAACCACAGCTCATGTTCTGAAACAGGATAGTAGTAAGCGTTCAGCAAAACCTGCTTCGGAGCAAACATACACATGTAAGGTCCTTAAAACATACATACATACACTTGCAAAAACACAAATTTGTCTGCTGTGACAACTGTAGGGACACGGAAGGAAAAAAAAAAACCTCACCCCGTCACTCACTCTCATCACATTCTTGACTAATATTGATACTTGCCAAATCATAATGGCAGAAGAGATTGAGTGTAAAAATCAGAAAGTCTTGCGGTCCTTTATAAAAACCCAGCAGCAGCGATCTCACAATTCAGAACAGATGCTTACAAGAGCTCTTTATAAGTGACTTAATTCAGATCGCTATTATTTTATTACTATTTTACTATTACCATACTATAGTCTCACTACAACAATAAAATTCGTTTCATGACCCATCAGTAGTTTGTGATCATTTAGTTAACACAGATAATATAGACCACAGGATGTAAATCTCCTAAACCAAAAGCCATATGTATAATATTGAAACTTTGCTCAAATGTTAACCAGCGTTGCCATATTGTGGGCAACAAAACTGAGGGGACATAATCCACTGGAAGAAAAAAAAAAAACCCTTTTCAAAAGCACTTTTCTCACAGCCCTGGTTTGAAGCTCAAGTAACATTTTAAAAATAACTGAGTAGACGTACAATCATGAAACTGTTATAAATAGCAAAGTAGGGGAGAACCAGCACATTTGTAACGTTCTTTCATTTGAGGTAAACTACAACAATGATTTAAATCACAGACTTCATAATGATTTCCCACATAACATCATGCACGTGTTTAATGTCTTTTTAATCATATGCAAGTTTCCCCTGTATCGTGAAACCAAAAGTGTTACAACTTTAACGGTAAAGCTGCATGATCGCAACATTGTGTTGGTCAACTGTGTGGGTGTCTTTTCTGTCTCGATATTTGTCACCTTTTGCTACTCTTAACCTGCTGAAGCACAATTCTGCATAATTATAACAGGGGTTACATAAATACAGCAGGCTGCATCCATGGTTTCCTACAAGCTAGCAAACTGAATACTATGCTAACAGTTAGTGTAAAAATAAGTGTACACAAGTGCACAGAATTCAGGAAAAAAATATTAGAAAAACACTTTTTAAATGCTTTTTTTAAACCTATATGGCAGAAACTGCTAGGTCCCCCCCACCCCCCCACCCCCCCACCACACACACACACACACAAATATCTGAAGCAAATATGGGGAAATCCCACTGTCCCCACCCACCTTCTTATACTTCATTGTATATGCATGTAATGACATGACAGTAATATGTGCATTTAGAGAAAACAAGCATATTACAGTTTTGCCATCTCTCCCCTACCATTGTCTAATCCATAAAGAGTGAAACGTGGATATTTATGCCACAGTGCTACTGAATTCTCGATTCTGATTGGTCAGAAGGTGCTTTTCTATATCAGAAGCCCTAACAATAGTGTCCTCTGATCTTCAAATCCCAGGTTTATATTTATATGCTCCCTATAATACATTAATCATTGTTATGTTGAAGGTTTCTGTAAGGAAATGTTTAACATTCATGAAAGGAGGCTCCAGTGTCAGTAACAGTAAGTTTTCCACCATGGGAACAGAGGACAGAGGACTTTGCACTTTTCTCTTTCGCTGTGAAATGACACGCATTGTTCTTGGTTTGTTTTTTTGTTTTGTTTTGTTTTTTTTTTACTTTGTAATTTCATAAGAGAGGGAAAAAAAGATGGAACGAATGATGAAGGTAAGTGATAACTGGAACTAACTTGTCTCATGGACATTCGACATCATTAAATGGAACAATAAAGGGTTCAAATCATTCATTAATAAATTTAAGATTTGAATCAATGAAAAACTGCTGTGGTACAAGAGGAAAAAAGCACTTCAGGGTGTTAAAAGCAACTCAGGCTTTGTGTCAGCCTGCGTCACACCACCCTGTCACTGATTAGTTTCCTATAACAGCACAATGATGGGAATTGCAACTCTAGGTTTTACCTGAATCTCCAATTCAGAGATCTGCTGCTGGAGTTCAGCCATGGCAGCCATGTTATCAGCCTCTCTTAATCTCACTGCCATCACCTCCTCTTTATTCTGACAGAGACAGAGAGAAAAAGAGAGAGAGATGAGAGAGGGAGGGGGATTATCTTTCTTCTACAGAAGGTGAAAACAGAACCCTCTAGTTCCTCGTTACATGACTGGATTTACTGATTGTGACTGTGGATAAGAGCGCGAACATAAATGATGAAATAGCATGACTTTTGCTAAATGTGCAGATACAAAGTTCTGATGACTAGTTTCAAATGTTGCAGAAAATACCCCCAAGACTCAATATGTTTAGCTTTTTTTTTCTCCTATATCACACTACAAGATTTTCACAATCTCTCAGATGGTGTGAAGGATCAAAGCTGAAGGGTGTTGTCCTTACTTTACACTCAATCTCTGCCTGCTTGCGTTTGGACTCCTGCAGCTCCGAGTGAAGCATTTTATTTTGTGTGCTCAAAATCTGCAAACGATCATGCAAACTGCGCGTTTCTTGCTCAGCTCGCCGCAACTGGTTGCTATGGATTTGATTCTGTAGGTAAACAAAACACAAAAAAATGACAATGTAGACTTTGACGTGTCCCTCGGGCTTTCCCCATTCGGTTGTACTTCATGAAGAGGGGATCTAAAAGCTGAAAAAAGGGAACTACAAAGATAGAAGGTTTGAAGATGGTGTTTAGATGCAGGTCATCAGTTCAAATATTAAGCTTCTGACCATGATGGAGTAAGGACTAAGAACACAGTGCAGTACTGAATGACAACAATGCCCTAGAACTGCATTTTCACAGCTCATCCTGAGGTCTTTCTGAAGAGATTTCAATGTAAAACTAAATTGTTGTTTATTTAGGTATTAACTATTTTTGTTATTGATTTTTCCCTATTTAATACTATGCTTTAACTACAGACACTGCCAGGAATACAACGTTTATTTGGGGAAAAAAATTTAGTTTATTTCTAAAAAAGCATTCTGACTGAGTCTTCAATAGTCCTGACGTGTCTAAGTCGTTTTAGTTTCTGCAAAGCTATCCCGACTGGCAACCAGGTAACATCAATGCCTAAACATAGAGAGATGCAGAAAAAGAAATGGCAGCTCCTCCTGCGAGAGGAAAACGTGAATCACCACATACAGTCATGACTACATATTTTATAACAGAAATAGACAGAAATACGGAATCTACTACAACTAGGATTAGTCAAGACAAATGGTAAATTTCACTTAATATTAATCACAACATATGCCCAGTATTAGAAATTATAATATTATTAATTCCTGGATAAACCATTAAAATTTTCATCTTTTTTAGAACATCAAAGTGACTACCAAATCATTTTCAGAGCCAATAGTAAAATCTATATATAATAATTTATAATATATATATATTATAAATATATATAAACCTCATCTCTACTATACTGCATCTGTAGCATAATAATGATCAGCATGGTCATGATGTCAGGATGTTACTTAAGGAAGAACAGAAACCTCAAATAACACACTTACAGTGGAAGTGTAAGGGCAGCAGTTGGGGCTTTTATAAAGGTGATCATATAAAGCAAATGCAAAAATGACACCCAATATCCTAACAAATGTTTTAGGATGAAACAGACATAAGAGAAAGTCTCCTTAAAGCTATTCTTATATACTGGTAGTCAAGTTTCCTGAACTGGAGCAATAAGATAAAAAAGCTATTCCAGTTACTTATTCATTTTCCATTAAGATTTTCTGGTATCCATGCATAATCAGGCAGAACATAATGCAGAACTACAAATTCAACAGAGTCACACCTGAAAAAGGACTAATTATATAGATCTAGAGATTAATGTATTCATTTATTAATGTCTTTGACTGAAGAATTTATAAAAGTGCTCGACAAATATATACATTTCACATAAATGTGTACCTACAGCCCAAACAGGAGCCATTAGATTGCCATGATAGACTTTCTTTTCTTAGTATAAGGGAAATTCTTGCCTGCGGTAAGTGAAAAGCTGCTACAGATACAGTAGCTAACGAGTAGATTGAAAAATTGGTGTGGTCTTTTCAGCTTAAGCTTGACCTCTCTCGCCCTCTAGTGGCCATGTAATTAAACTTTTAAGGCCTTTTCCTGGAAAAATTCAATCCACACAAAGATGTTTGCTGTAACCCTTATCACACACACAAATCAACTCAGAGGCCCCGATAATTACATGACAAAATTATTCTGGTTTAATACGAGACAAAATATCAGGAGATATTCAATCTGATGGCCACTTCATTACATATCACTTCACTCTGCTACCTGTCTAGTCTACCCACGGTACTGAGTCACTGTCCACACGAAAGACACTTCATGAGAGACGTAATATTTTCCAAGTCTGCACTCACTACAGTCATTATGGAAATCTGGTTTATGATCCAGCATATTTGATTTGGAACAGGTTTTACACCGGATGCCCTTCCTGATGCAACCCTGCCTTTTTTTTCCATCCAGGCTTGGGCCTGGCACTGAGAGTGCACTACAGCTTGTGCTACCCCAGTGGCTGGGTTTGGGGCCCAGTGTGGGGCTCAAACCCACGATCCTGAGATTAAGAGTCTCATGTTGTACTGACTGAGCTAGCCGGGCACATAGACTGTTATAATGTATACACTGTCCAACACTGGAGGAATTACATTTCATACCTAAAATTACATCTCTCTCTAATGAGAGGAATGACAATAATGCCTGCATGAATGGATTTTAAGATAACTACAGACAAAAACAGAGAGAGAGAGAGAGAGAGAGAGAGAGAGAGAGACCTGTGTCTCCAGTTCCAGCAGTCTCTGCCTGGTCTCGCGGAGCTCAGCTTGGGCCTCTGCCTCTCGAAGTCTCACGCTCATTAGCTCATCCTGGAGTTCATTTGCCGAGTTTTTCCGTGGACTGTCCTTCCAGCGGCCAGCTGTCCGTGCCAAGTGCTTCTGCAGAGCAAACCACTCTGTCAAACAGGATTTCTCCACATAACATCCAATCAAATCAATTTCCACTAAATTTTGAATTTGCACATTGCAAAAAACATGACAGAAAACGTGTAACCAAAAAAATCCTTAAACATCACAACGGCTTGGCTGAGGTGGAAAATTAAAGTACCTGGAAGTAGGTGTTTGTGTGCATGTGTGTGTGTGTGTGTATATATACCTGCCAATGCTCCTCCAGATCTCTGACTTGCTGTCTCAGCTCCTTGAGGCCTGTCAGAGCCTCGGCCTCCCTTATCTTTACAGCAATCAGCTCCTCCTGAAGACGCACCACGTTACTCTCATCTGGCAGTGACATGTTCCTCTGTAGCACGCAAATACAGTTGAATTAAAAACAGTTGCATCAATAAACTTGCTTCGGGAAAGAGTATGTAGCTTGTCTTGGCATGAAGAGCAATGAACTAGCTTTGTGGTCTGGGAAATGAACAAACCTTCTCCATGTCAAGGATTTTGTCCTGCATCTCTTTGAGGGCGCACTGAGACTCGGCCTCTTTGAGTCGAGCCTGGACCAGCTCTCTCTCCAACTGCAGGAGGGTCTCTTCAGAGTAGCGCGGGTTCCCCTTCTACAGGCACAGAGAGGAAAAGCCCAGGGCTATATGAGAAATTTTCACTTTCACAATGCTGAACACAGTTGCATGACGGTATAACAATAACCAACACAACCATATCCACTACCACATTCAGCTGCGAGAAAAACATCGCTCAGGAACTGAGACTCTAATTCCTTGTGGCCTCAACTGCAGAAAAGATCAGTACTTTACACCCATTCCCGAGTCATAAATAAACAATGTGATGGAAAACAGCACTTCGACAACACCACGTAAGACTGTGTTATGTAAATAAATGATGAGATATAATTCTGCAAACATGCATGATCTTTATCCTGACAGCTCACGCCAGCAGTGTTATCTGTCAGCTCATACATATTCATGACGCTGCTTAGCATAACCAAGTATGCTAACGGTGCCTGTAGCAGAGCAGCTATGCTCAAATAAAATCTCCTAATCCCTACATCTGGCAATGCCAGACTGAGTTGCTAGGTGAGGCTGTGTAACATGCCACAGCATGTTTAAAATGAGCTCTGAATGCTTTCCACATAGTGTATCCTCGCTTTTCTGTGAACAGCAGGCTCAGATGCAGTCCTCCAATCCAGGAGGGAGGCGCTGTCTGTGCACTGTCCTTACCGCAGAGGGCTGCAGCTGCTGTTGGAGCTCTCTGATGGTGCTTTGGGCCTGCTCGAGCTGTGTGCTGACCTCCTCGCTCTGCTGTTTCACCGTGGCCAGCTCCCGCTTGACCAGATAATTCTCCTCGGCCTCCTGGGCTCGGGTCACCTGACCCTGACGCAACCGATCAGGGACAACAGACGAGGTGAACCAAGTATGGAGCGGTGGGGAGGTTATTAAATTAAGCCAGATATGGAACTCTGAAGTATCATCATGCTGTTAGCAACCTTTGCATAAGTGATTTATCTCAATTTGATTTCATGTATTAATTATTTATTTATTAAAAAAAATTAGCAAAATGTATGGCAAGTAAGCTGGCTTTATCAGCCACCAAACCAGCAATCCTTTTCTTTCTGAATTGTCAAGATATAAGCAGGTATCATTTGGTTAATATAATTGACGTTTATTGTAAACCCAAACATGCAAAGCCAGAAGAGCTATAGAGGACAGGGTATGCTAAGAGGTCTGCTTAACTTATCTTTCCCTTTACTTGGACTCGGTCAACTGATTGGGATGTTGGAAAGTCATGCAATAGTTTCATTTGTGTCTAACTTTCATTTTAGCTCATGCAGAAGTCTACAATTGACTCAAACGTTCAGATCCCATCGGTTGTCCAAGTAAGTGGAAATGGTTTGAAAAAAAAAAATAATAATAATTAAAAAAAAAATTAAGGCTGAAAATTTTCTTCCGTTTAAAAACAGAAGTCAGAAAGGAGAGAAGAGTGGCAGTGGTGAGAAGAGTGTAGATTATACCTGGATCAATCTATCTGCCAAGGAAGCACTTTCCTACAAAGAGAAAATCCATAAAGAAAGGCATAGAGAAAGACCAAAAGATATTACAACAGGTAAAAAAAATAAATAAAAATGAAATAAAAAAAAAAGTAATTTTACACAGAAAACTGTTCTTTTTCCATCCCACAAGTTTTATGAAATAAATAAAACAAAGCAAATGTATGGGAGATACTAGAGCCCGTTTCAAACAGCCCGAGTAAGGCGGGATAGAAAAACAACAGTGTGGATGTAGCGATATGGGTGTGAAAGCATGATAGTGGTGACGAACCCAAAACCG
The DNA here is from genome assembly GCF_023375685.1 of Ictalurus furcatus. Classification (NCBI taxonomy): domain Eukaryota; kingdom Metazoa; phylum Chordata; class Actinopteri; order Siluriformes; family Ictaluridae; genus Ictalurus; species Ictalurus furcatus. The sequence goes on along the minus strand of NC_071265.1, from coordinate 10,786,536 downwards.
TGGTCCTACAGCAACCAATAAAAAGTGTGAGGCTGAAAACAGTGCAAGCAGAAAAGAAGCAGCAAGAAGCAGTGAATACTAGTGAGTGCCATGCTCTTTTACGACTGCTTAATCTATCCAAGCGATTAAATTAGGTACAGGGGCATCCTTTGTGTAGTTTTGGTCAGTACTCGGGTTAACAAGCATCTCATGCAGGACTTTCTGAGGAACGGAAGGGGAGTTGAGGCGCTATGCATTTCCTTTTTTACTCATGGACCAGCATGAACGATTCGTCGCCACTTTCACCATGCATGGCAGAATACACGTGTCGAGCAGTCAACGATCCAGCATGCAACAGTGTGAGTGCATGCTGTATTCACAGACCATGTCATAGACTAGTTTGTACACAACCCTCCACGTTTCCTGTGCAGCCGTACAGTTAGTGATACAGACAGAGGAGTCTTACCTGTTCCACGTAGCACAATTACCACATACCAAAAGCCCCATATAACAAATCTTTCACTGCTATCCACATTAACTTATCTGCACTGATAACTCTAAATCAGTCAGCAGCTACGGTTATTCGCAGGTACACAGCCAAGTTAGTATACGTGAGCTCATGTGATGGTCAGCATGACTCATGAGTCATCAGTGAGAGATGAGGTCATGTAGGAATCGATCATGATGGTGATAGTAATCATGACTATATACTGTAATTGACAGATGTAAAAACGATTTGATGGACAGAGCTTGGTTCGTCCCTTTTCATTAAGCATACAGCAGTGACTCACTTTCTCCAGAGTGTCTATCCTCTGCTTCAGCAGCCTGTTCTCGGTCCGAAGTCTCTGCAAAAAGAGAAGAATGGTTGGTACGAGTCCAACCATAGTCTAAAGTATGTAATACGGAGTCTAGAGTATGTAGTATTGCAGTTTGTGGTTTTAGACAAAGTCATGGAGAGACTGGAATGAGTATTTGACAGGGATGTAACGGGGTGGAAATATCAGTAACTCGGGTGCCTGGGACAAGCAGATTTCGTGTTTGTTTTGAAGAAGGGGGGGCGGGGGGGGCTAATTGAATAATTTGTTTCAAGGGAACCAAAACACAGAACTCGGCAGCACACTGGATCTTATGCTTTCCCAATAGGCTGAATGTATCATTTTCCAGCCAGGTGTCATTTATTTATTTTTTTAAATCATTTTCTATCACCATTTTCTACATATTTAATATTTATTTATCAGTATGGTTACTGTTCTAAAAAGTTTTTTTTTGCGATTTTATTCATTAACTATGACATTTACACAGTCTGGGCTTTTTTTTTTGTAAAGTTGCACAAAACACTGATGGAAACACTTCAGACATAATCAAGGGGGGGAAAAAGAGCCATAGCTATACATGAAGCTATACAATATAAGTAAAAGCATTACGTTTTATGAATCTTATGCATCATTATTTATCAGAATCAACACATCAGAAAAATAGCATGTATATCAGAAATATACTTCACAAAATCAAGGTAGTCTCACCTTTATCTCCACCTGTTCCTCCATTTCCTTGGTTTTTATAGTAGTGTACTCCTTCTCTAACCTACAAACATACAAAATACCCACTCTCAAAAAACCACCGAATCACAGCTACGCTCAGAGAAATCAGATTCAGATTATATTTCACTGAAAGAACAATCACTTTTTCATCTTCTTGGCATTGTACTTGACTTGATAGGCGACCTGGATCACTTTGTCTGGTCCGCTGTCCAATTGATGAGGGATGACTTTCTGAAAGTACTAGAGGACAACAGAAGTGGAAGTGTGCAGCTTTTAGCTTTTATATTTTACTTTCTATAAGCAAAACTAAACATTTCACTACAGATAAAGCAAGAAACATTTATATATTCTCTGTTTTTTTTTTTGTTTGTTTTTTTTTTTTTTACATTTACACAATTATACTTTTACAGACAAATTACTGCAGGGACACAGAATAAAACAAGAATGGTGAAAGTGCTAAAAAAAAATATTATGGCTATGGACGCTATGGACATGTCCCTACCAATATCCAGTGACTACTGAATTTTATCTAGCAATAATTTTGATCAAACAATTAAAATACATTTATATATAACCACTGTTGTCCGTCGGTGTCTTGTGGTTTTTATTTTAAAAATGTTATGCAACCAGGAAAAGTCTCATTGACATTAAGAATGTCTTTTACAAGAGCCTCCTGGCCAAGACAGACAGCAGGACAATTTGTGGTACACAAACAGTTACCAGACCTTGTTCTCTACTACGAGTCCCGCCTTCCTAATCCACGTCACTAACAGGATTGGCTTTGCCGTTTCTTACTAACGTGTGAGAGGCTGTAGTTACAGTTGTAATCAAAATTATTCAAATCATTGAGAAGTCATTATAAGTTGCATTTTCAGTTGAATCTGGGGAAACCACTTGAAGCATTGAAGTGTTTAACTATTTCAATTGTTTTAGTTTGATTTGTTCATTGCAAACAGATGAAAGTCTGTAAATTTTGACAATAAACCTGATTTGCAATGGGGGTTAAATAATTTTGATTGCAACTATACATCCGGTCGTATTTAGGGCCAAAGCTCCGTCAACTAGATGTGCATCATGCAGGCTACCGGTCCGTGAGGAAGACACCATCCTTATATCAACAGTTCTGTTCTGTGCACAAAAATACAGGACAAATCAATCGTGTCTCGCACTGATTCAGGGACAATACATTTTTTTTCAATGCGTGACAATCCTGTATTATCGGGATGAGTGGCAAGCCTAAACGTTAGTTTGTGTGTGTATATACTTTGACTTGTAAACTAGCTCCTAATGCCCACCATCCTGACTCAGCATCTCATCAAATTAGCCTAACTGCCAAACACACGCACACACACACACGCGCACACACATTAGGAGCTACTTTACAATAAGTCAAAGTGTAAATCACTTAAAATATTTTCTCAATTTCTAATGTGTAAAGTCAACAATAATTGTAATAATAATAATAATAATACTTAATTAAGCCATAAATGTTTTTCCTCAATGTTCATGTGGCATGAATCAATGTGTTATTTTGTCATATCAGGTGACAGAAACAGTCCTGCCAGGTAGTACCTCCGACAGAGCAGGAAGTGAGGCATGTGGACAGGCAGGGTCACAGGTGTGGTTGAACAACGACATGGTGATATGTTAGTAGTGAGATTCAGTATTATGACAAATGTTAGTTCTGTATGGTTCATCCATGTGTGTTTGAAACGAAAGCTTTGAATAGGCACATGTCTTCTGCTTTTATGTCCCCACCAATGTCAAAATCAAGCCTTCACCCTTGCTTTGAGCAAATGTCTGTGACCAAGATGATGAAATGTAACACGTGCCTTTGCAAGCACATGCAAACTAGCTAACACCAAGTAACATGAGCTGACTAACAGGTTTTACAATCCTTTTACAGGTTGCATCTTTCAAAGCCGAGAAAATAATTTAGATTTTGAGTATTTGATTTAATGAATATGCCATTTGGGGTGTTTCTATCTAAAAGGGAAAAATATCCATGCAAAATGTCCATGCAAACAGATTAATTTAGCACCTGCATTGTTGTTTGAATAAACAAAGGGACTTTTAGTTTTAGTAATGTGCAAATTAATACATCCGGAAAGCATGTATTAACTTTGCTCAAGTCGGTTTCTGCCAGATAAAGATGTAATTATAACATTTACTTGACAAGGTTTATGAAGATTATGCCTCAATATCTCAAAACGATCAAAAAGACCTAAAGTGATGACATTATTACCTCAGAAAAGTTAGTTCCATATTAGACTTTCATTGCCCTTGTGCACCTCTGATTCTGACAGCATACACACACACACACACACACACACACACACACACACATATACACACACACACTAGAGATGCACCGATGTATTGGTCGATAAAGGCTATTTTTCCTGCTATGGGCTATCAGCTGATAGTTTACAAACATCCGATGATCAAAGCCGATTATATCCTGTCAGTCAAAAGAGGGCGGGAAAACACATTGATTTCGTGCTGTGTATAAAGATGTCTCTTGTGTGGAATGATGACAAAACTGCAGTCTGTAATCTCTATAACCTCTGCACTTCTAACATTTTACACCAGAAGTGAGCAGCAGTTAAGCAGGAGCTTTGTTGTTTTCTGTTTATGAGATCCAGTTACTGTGAAACAACTTGTTGAAATGGAGAGAATAAAGTTTTTATTTGCATTTCTTTCAGAATTCTTTTAAATTAATTATTAATTCATAAGAAGGCATAAAAGGCAGAACTATCAGTATCGGTTACTTCCAATATCACTCTGAATAATCGGTTATCGTATCGGCTGAGAAATTTAGTATCGGTGCATCTCAAATATATACACATACATACACACAATAAAAAGGTTTTCATTCATTGTATCTTATGAGTGGAAATGTGCTCATTTATTTTCAGTTCATATTGTATTTTGAACAGTTTGTGATGTGCATTTCACAGCGTTTAATCAATGCTGCAATTACAATTACTCTGTAGTTTCACTTTGACACTTCCCGGAGACTTGCCACAGCTATTAAGAAAGAAAAAAAAAAGCACACAATTGTTCTTTCTAAATCACTCACAACAAGCCCACTTTTGTGTCCACAATTTATCTCCTTACACACTTAAACTAGCGCATGTAATTTGGGATCATACTAAACAGGGGACTAAATGTACAATGACAAAAAGTTAAAAATAAACCAAGTGCATCAAACCTGTAACATGCCCTCCATGTCCAACTGGATGAGCTCTGCTTGATTCATCTGAAGGATGGCCAGACCGACACGGAACACTATTTCCAAACCCTACCATCACAGGAGGAGAGGAAAATCTTCAATAAAGTGTCTGCAATACACCCTTCCATCCAACAGGGGGCACACTTTGCTAACATTTCAACAGCCCGTTCAATTAACTTGCAAAAGAAAAAAAAAAAGAAAAAGTAGGTATGGAGGAGCACTGGAATATTAATAATGTATATTAAATTATTTATATTATATATTCATCTTTAAAACCAGCCTGTACCATGCGAACAGATTTCCTCACCTCACACATAAATATGTCGAAAATTCTTGTAGCGACGGGGAGAGGAAAGGAGGTGAGAAAGATGGTGAGGAACCAAGATGACGCATACATGGAGGTGTGGAAACTCTGGGCCTGGAAATGAATGTGCAGCTCAGGCAGCTGCTCCTGATGGGAGGGAAAGAAGATGAGAGTCAGTGCGAGAAGAGAAAGCAGAGCAATCATTTCCCTTTCTCTCTCTCGTTCTCATGGAAATGCTTATATGTAACTGTAGCAACATTTTGTTCTACAGAGAAAGTGCTGCTGCAGACCAGCTGTATTTGTAGAAGTGTACAGAGTATTTGGTGAAGATATTAAAACTATACTCCTACATGCAACACCTATACACCATTAGATAGACCAGTACATAGTTTTCCTGTATGTATTTTTGTTCCCGAATAAAATAATGGATATAGCTGTTCCTAATGCAGTTATGTTTATAATTCAATTATGCAATTTACCACATTATTAAGTGCACATGTTGCTTTAAGAAGTGGGGATTCATGTGCTATTTTTGTCTTCTGATCGGAAATTAATGTAGTGCTAGGAAGTGAAATTGACTTAATTGGGGTCTTTTTAAAATAGTAACAAAAAGGTAAAAGTGCAGGTTTACTGCAAGTCAGATTTGATGGAGAGTACTGGATAACATCAGATTTCATGTCTTGCCACAGATTCTCAATCAGACTGAGGTCTGAGCTTTGACTGGCCCACCCGAATACAATGAGTTTCTTGATTTGAAACCACTGTATCATAGCTTTGGCAGTATGCTTAGGGTCATTGTCCTTTTAGACGGTGAAGCTCTGCCCCGGTCCCTAGTATACTGAATCTTCTTGGATTGCCTTGTATTTCGCTCCATCCATCTTACACTCAACCTTGACCAGTTTCCCAGTCCCATGCTGATGAAAAGCCAACACCATACTTTGTAAAAAATTTCCATGCTATGGTTGTCCAGTAAACAGCTTGTTATATCTGAGCTGTGGCTCCCCTCAAGCTTCTTCTGAGGTGGCCTCTTGGTTACTTCTCTGATTATTGTTCTCCTTACACGCTCACTGTCTTCCTCTAGGCATTCCTCGAGGCTGAATACTTATTCAGAACAATGTAAATTCAAATGAAACACCTGTTTTGGCTCCACGTTCTGTTTGGGTCTACTTGGTATAATAATCATAAAATCTAGCTCTCTATAGACTCAAATTATAGTCTATCTGCCTATTTCTACTCCAACACCCTGCAGCTCCTCCCCTGACACTACTAAATCTACCTCTTAGGAGTTTCTGAACATTAGCACCAAACACAGATGTGTCTTTGTATGGAATCTGTAGAGGACATAAGATGCTTTCAGTACTTACCTGAATCATATATTCAAACTGGTACATGCAGAGACCCAATTCCGCCATGCTGGGTTTGAACAGTTCCCTCAGACGGTAATCCTGCATGAGCTTTACAAACACACAGAATGCCTCCTCTTCTGGCATCTAACATAAAAAAAACCCCACAAAATCCCCTTAAAACAGCAGTTATTATAAAACTGTCTCTAGATTATACAACACCCTGTATGTCACCAAATCTGTGTGTTTGGATAAATTTACAGAAAAAGGTCAATGTACAAGACACACCAGTTGAACAGGTTAACTTACATAGTTTAATCCAGACATTAACTCTTAGTTTATTATATACAGTTGTACAATTGTGGTCACCTGCATGAGCAGCAAGCCGACGATGAACGCACTCCCCTGGCAGTATCCCACTTCCCTGTCCACCAGTGAGTAGGCCTACAACAACAGGAAGTGAGCGCAAATGAGGGTGTAAGTCATACAGCAATTCACTCTTAAAAGCTTTTTAAAAAATAAAAATAAAAAAGAGAGTCTCTGACTCAAGAATTTTAAGAGGAAAGACTGCGCAACTTTATTATGCTTGGCACGTACATCTGCACAATCACCTAAACTGTGAAGTAAATTAAAAGCCAAATATACGTTAGCATCAGAATCAAATTATTAGACAGAATATCCAAATCAAATAACAGAAAATGTCATTGCGTTTGTTAACTAAATGAGAAATCTCACACACAATATACAGAGCGTGTTTTTACAAATTACAATGTTCTCATGGTCACTTGTAATTTTACACACAATGGGCCTTATTTATCAAACTGGATACGAACAAATTCATTCATAAATCGTTTGCACAAGCATTTATATGAAAAATGTGGCATTCATGAAAATCTAGTTAGATCGGGGGAAAAGTTCTGTCTGAATACTCGATTCTGATTGGTTGGGAGGTGTGTGTTCAAACCGATGAATGCACAGGTAGTTCCAGTCAGTTTAATGACTGTTCTAAATGAATGTGCTGCCTATAAACAACTGTAACCATAGTAACGTACAGTTACAGTTGCACATCGAGTGAGACAGCTACTGAAAACATTTCCTAATTACCTTACTTGGATAAATAGATGATTTTGCGTGTCGTCATTGAACTTACATGGTGAATATGGAAATTTTGATAAATGGGCCAAGGAACAAGATGAAGTTGACGAACTGGAGATAACGTTAAATGAGAAATGTAACGAGAAATGACACAAGGAATTAGCATTATTTCTGAAGTAGATGAACTCATAGCTTCGTTATTAGCAGAGATGCGGCACAGACGCAGGTAATTCACACTCGCACACATCACATTTCTCTCTCTCTAACAATAACTATTTGAAGTCATTCAAATAAATGTAATCTTATTGCACTACTTTATCTCTGTGTATGATTTAGAGTAGGCAGAATTCTAGTATATAAAATAGCTAACAAAAATTAACCGTTATTTTTATCCTTTCTGTCAACTTTTGCACTGCAAACATCAATGATAAGTTTAACTTGCTGGCAAGTGAACACGGTATAAGCGGGATAGTCCACAGCTACGTGTGCGTTACACGATTTTAATGCACTCTGCAGAGGTAACCACGGTCCTCTGCCTCCACGTCATATATAGCCATGGATTATCCCTTAAATAAAAAATTAATAAAATAATAATAAAAAAGACTCCCTAAGGTGAACCTTAACAGATCGGTTTCAAATTGTATAACTGCTGTAAATCAATGATTTTTTTTTATACACAATATATTATGTTGACACATTTAAATAGCTTATTTATTTCAAAGGTACACAAACAATTAGTGAAACATAGTCGTTTCGTGTGAATGTCTTGAAAGGAAACAATCCAGGACACAAAGTACAAAGAAAATCAGCGTTACTGAAACTCGCCCTTGGATGGACTTTTTTTCTTGAATTAACGCCACAGGTTTATTCAACAATTGCAGTGTGAGGAGTCAAGAACTGAAAGTGTGTTTATCCTGAATCAGCTGGAATAGACGGGAAATTAAGACAGGAACTAAGCAAGACACTGTCAGCAGACAGCATCGCTTCAGTCAACAAAACAAAGAAAAGATGATGACAACAGGAGTTGTGTGGTCTGTAAGAAGAGTCATTCTTTGAGCTTGCTAAAATGCAGCATTAGCTCTAATAAGGACTCTTTAGCTAAATAGGTCAAGAACCATCATGTCCACGGGTCCAGCATTTTTCCCAGGCATTAGGTTCCTGTTATTGTTAAGGAGCCAAACTGGTTTGGAAAAGCAGGTGGAGTAGTATAGGGGTGGAAATACAGATCAGCAAGAAACACTAAGTCTGCCTGTCTAATGAATACCTCTACAGACTTAAAGCTTGTATTACAGGACCAGGATATGCTCAGGTGTGGTTTTGGACATTATTTATGATCACAGAACACATTAAATATGTTTATATTGAAATATCGGTGACATGTTTAGCAATTTGTTTGTTAGTGCTGTATTCCATGATTTCTGCGATAAGTTAAGGGACATCTGCTTGCTGAGGTCACGGGGGTTTCATTGCTAGTGCAGTTACAATGGCATTACATTATACTGATGACTTGTGAGATCACTACACTTTCCGTTGACAGCAACCTCATTTACATGTCGTTATTTAGCTAATTCTGGTATAATGATCGACGTCTGCTGCCAAGAGTGACAGCAAGAAGCAGCTGGGACTACAGCAATGAAGGTCTGAATCGGTGAACTGTCATCAAAAAGCAGAAGAGTCGAAGAGAGTGTACCTTCATGACGTTAAAGAGCACCTCCTGGCCCAGGCTGTCCTTTTCTTTGAAGAACTCGTGCTCGGGGTATGTGCGGGCGATGTCTCTGCGGATCAGCTTCTCACAGGGTGACGTCATCTTCAGCAGCTCTGAGTACTGGTCCTTTATGGGTAGATTCTGGGCACTACAGAGAAGCTGCCACACTATCGCCCGGAAGTGATGCGGGATGCCCTTCCTGACCAGTTCCTGTACAGAGGTACGACGAAAAGACATCTATGACACCGTGGCTATAACTAGTGAAGATTGCACATGATAAAGTTAATGTAAATGAGAAACGACAACCCGAGCAAGTGAAAAACGGTGGGACGCATTTCCTGGTTTCTAACATCAATTCCTACTCAAGCTGCAGGAGAAACTGATGTTGCAGTTTATTGCTTTACATATATCTATATGCAAAATAAAAACTGATGCTTGGAGAAACATCTTTAACACGGTAAGGATCTTGGGTGATTTTGATGTTCGTGCATTACCAGGATGTAACCAATTGCACAGTTAGCATAACTTGCCATGTGAACACTGTTAATTACAATAAACTATTTTATTTTGTTAGTAAATACTAGCTGCTTTGATCGTATATCTGCTTTATTTAGGGTTGCTCAATAAATTGATGACATACAACAATCCCCATTGAGAAAAAAGATGCACGTGAGAAAGAAAACCATTTCGTTAGCTAGGCAGTACAACTGAAACCATGGCAACAAGCAGTAAACTTGTCTCAAGTTAGAGACGTGATTCAGATGATACATGAAACTTGGTTATTAAATTTAAAAATGCTCCCGGTATGAATGCATGTTTTACACTCATTAATAATAATTGTGGAAGTGCTTCTGCATACTGCTTTTTGCCAAGAGCACTGTGTCTCTTTCATGATAATGCACTTTCATGCACTTTCAGGCGCACACACACACACACACACACACACATATATATAGATGCAGACACACACACACACACACACACACACACACACACACACAGGTGCAGACACACACACACACACACACACAGGTGCAGACACACACACACACACACACACACACACACACACACACATAGGTGCAGACACACACACACACACACACACACACACACACACACACACACACACAGGTGCAGACACACACACACACACACACACACACACACACACAGGTGCAGACACACACACACACACACACACAGGTGCAGACACACACACACACACACACACACACACACACACACACACACACACACACACACACACACACACACACACATAGGTGCAGACACACAAACGAACATTGATGAGAACATACACATTTAACTGTGCTGGGTTTATGCAAAGCATTTTACAAGACTTTTTACAAGAATCTTTACAATATTAAGCCAAAGAAATAAGGCAAGTATTACCACTAATTTAATATGTGGCACAAAAACATTTTGTTGATGTACACGGATTCTTAAAATTTAGTCAGTAACGTACTATATTTGGGCTTTTTGTGGTTTTACCTTCAGCTGTTTCTCCTTTTTCTTGCGCACCTCCTCCCACTCATTGACGATGCGCCCCCATAAGATCCACGTGTCCTCCTCCAGGTGCGAGAGGTTGGAAGAGGCAGAGGAGCTGGACACCAGCGAGGAGCCGCTGTTCCTCCGAGAGCCGTTCACCGAGCGCAGGGATTTACTGTCTGTCTCCAACAACCTGCAGAACAAAGCACCAGCACGAAGGGAAAACATCAGGCTTCTTCTGCAGAAAAGTGCAATCGCGTTTCCTTGTCTGTTGAGTAATTGATTTTCCCAACATGATAACAGGGACATAAACGACAAGCAAGACTGCAGGAGCTATCTAGCTGTAGTGAACATGATGAACCCTCTACATGTTCAGTGGCTTTGATTTAGCAGACTGAAGTCTGCTTTGCTGGCAGATTATTTTGACCGACAGTACTTTCTATTTGTGTATTATTCCCGAGCATCAAAGATTTAATTTAAATTTAGTTTAAACAAACAAACAAACAACAAAAAAAACATCCAAAAAATGTTTTTCAGAAAACAAAGAATCACCTAAACAATTGCAAAATATGGAAGGAGCTCATTTGTACCATAAATGATCACTCCACTGAAGAAGTAGTTAATCAGTCCTTCAGGGATTTCATGATTTTGCGATTGCAGAAATTAACGTAAATCAAGCACATGCCGCATTTATTCAGAGGAGCTTGCAATTTTTCTACAATTACCACAGATCTTCTGCAGATTTGAGCCATATGATGTAATCATATCGTGCATTCAGCCAAAGCCCTCTTCCAGCTAAAAGGTCTCATTTACCAACAAACGTCACTGGGAAAAACTGGACAAAACAATTTTGTGCATCTGCAATTTTGCCAATTTAAGTAGTTTTCCATGTTTATAAAAAATAATAATAATTAATAATTTAAAAACCACACACAAAGCCTCTGCGAGTTGCATTGCAAATTTTGAAGAAAAAAAAAAAAAAGCCACAGCAAAATCAAGCATTTTCAACCACAACAATAACAAAACTTTACATCAGCAAAATACTGCTCCTTTACTTTGCTGGTTATTTTTTTTGCTCAAGTGTTTTTACTGAAAAACTTGGCACTGACTTCCGTGAGTTTTCTCCAGAGAATCACTATTCTGACCTTTTAAAAAATATATACAAACAACTGACAGACAAAACATGAGCTGATACAATTCTAGTTCTTTCAAAGTGCATTTACTCGACATTAATGCCTTTTGAAAACCAGCACTACTTTGTTGCTTGGAAAAAGAAATACCCGATGAAGAAATTAGTCAAAATTAGATCATCTGACGTGGTACTTGCATGCAGATAACATCTTTATAATATATAATTTCAACTCTCATTTGCAGGAAGAGAATAAGAGTTTACTTTAGGGAGAGGTGAAAAAGAATTTTATAGCCCAGGCACCTGGGACAAGCACATTTCATGCTGGGGCTATAATATTTTTTATTCATAGCTGCCTGGAAGATAAGCAGGTTCAACAACATGAAAAATCCCCATTCCTTACTGACTTTCTGGAAGCACAAGTTTTAATTGGTGTGTAGCTATGTTTAAAGATCATGTGCTTTAAGGAAGATGCTGTGACTATAGCATCAGCTACTCGTTCTGAATCTCACCATCTTCTGCACTGGTAAGCTGGCTGATGATAGAACAATTAAATAAGTGGATTACTTAGCTACGTTTTCTAAGGAATCAAAGCAAAATAAAGAGCACAACGATGTCAAAGTCCATAGCCGAAACAGTGGCCAACGGCTTGCTGACTTTTTGTTGAGGTTGCAAACAGGATGTGCTACATTAAAACATTTCTGGGCAAACAGAACATATTTTCACTTCACCAGTATGGTCAGATAGCTGATATATTTATGATGTGTCCTCTCCTGTTATAGGTCTTATCTTCTGTAAATCGCTGTGTAATGTGGTAAGGTGTTTTTGCATTGCGAATGTAAACAGTCAAAGCTGCATAGCAAGACTGTAATAACATGTCCTGACTGAGGAAAGTGTAAACATGGATGAATTAAGATAATGAAGATTGAATTTATCATACACATTTTTGGAGAATCTTCTGCATGTGAATATCTCCTTTTACAAACTGACACAAATATTTGCACTTATGAACACCAGTATACCCCTGAACATGACATTACAGCCCATTAGAGATGATCGAGTACTACGTCATGAGTGTATATACATTAATATTTCAGATATAAACAGCTGAATGTTTGGAAATAGAGCCTGTTTGACAACCTGGGGGTGAGCTGGCTTACAATCACTCAAAACTGCAGGTAAACAGTATTTATAGCTAGGTCCAAGTTCAAAATTTCCAAAAGCCACATCCCATGCTGGTAAAATTGCAAACACACTCTTGTACTCCTATCAACTATAGAACAGGCTAGTGCAGGGAAATGTGCATATGAATGGACAATACATCTAACAGGCCCCAAGCGTCTTGCAATAAATAGATACAGAAAGACAGATACGAGACAGAGACATAACACTGATAACATTAACGAATTTATAAGATGAAAAAAAGGAGTCTTGGCCTCAGAAGCTCTGAACATTTGCCACACCTTATTCAAGGCTGCAGTCTGATTTGCATTCCACATGTCTGTGCACCAGTTTTCAGCAGGAAAACAAAGCTCTGAACAACTGATGTAATGAGCTTTTTGAAATAAGATATACACTGTATAGCCAAATGTACAGTGCCATCTACTAATATTGGCACCCTTGGTAAATATGGTTTACTGACCACAAAATGAAGGTCCAGCCATGGCCATCCCAGTCCCCTGACTTGAAATGAAAACCTGTGGGGTGAATTTGAAGTATCTGGAGAGATTCTGTATCGAGGAATGGTCTCAGATCCCTTGCCATGTATTCTCTAACCTCACCATGAATTATAGGAGAAAACTCAGAGCTGTTACCTTGGCGAAGTGAGGTAGCACAAAGTATTGACTTAAAGGGTGCCAATAATTATTGCACACCTATATTTAACAAAGATTTCTTTTTGATAAACATATGTTGTGTTTGCAATAGTTTGATATCCATGAGAGCAAAGTATTTTTGTGAATTCTTTGAACAAAAGATGAAAAAGTTAAACAATAAAGACAATTTTTCACAGCCTTCTTTGCTCATATTTACCAAGGGTGCCAATAATAGTAGAGGGCACTGAATGTGGACACATGAACATCACAACCAAACGTGCTTGCTGAACGTCCCTTTGAAAAACATGGGAATTAATATGGAGCCAGTCCTCCCGTTGCTTTTATAATAAACTCAACTCTTCTGGGAAGGCTTTCCACTAGATTTTGGAGCGTGGCTGTGGGGATTTGTGCTCATTCACCCACAAGTGCATTAGTGAGTTTGGGCGCTGATGTTGGACAAGAAGGTCTGGCGCGATCTGTGCAGTTCACTCATGTTCTTCCACACCAACATTGCCAAACCATGTCTTTATAAATCTAGGCATTGTCCTGCTGGAACATTGTCAGCCACGTCAGTCAAACAGCCTCTTTCTGTAAGAGCATGTGGTTCTTAACCACGTATATTGATGAAACAATACAGGAAACAATACAGAAGACAATACAGGTCTGGCTTGCAAGACTTGTATGCAAATAACAAAAACTGAACTGAAACAGCTGAAGCTCAAATTGTAGATCATTTAAAAGAACCAATGTTTAAAAGGCCACACAGGCAGGCAGCAGGCTGACCTTATAAACACGCAGGCTATCCGCGTGCAGCTGAATTAGCTCAGTCCCCACAGGTTCAGAGCGCACACATACATACACACACACACACACCATTGAAATCTGATCTTGGAAAAACAGCAGGGGCCAGCTAGCACTGTGAGTCTGGTTACAGATTTGATGAGGGGCACTGAGGGCGACAGAACTGAAGGAACCATTACACGTTGGGAGTATTGCAGTGATCTCATAGACTCTGAGCTCATGCTAGTCTTTGACTAGTGGAGCACAGGCTGTTGCATATTGCACTACAATAACAGTCATATGTAACATCCGAGTTAAGATATTAATGATCTAACCGTGTTCAATGTTTTATTCCTTCGCAAAAACAACAGACGACAAATTAAACATGCACATTAAAGCTAACGTCAAGTTATTGAAGCTTACACTCAAAACAATTCATGTGTCTGTTTTATCTTAATAAATGCATTTGGCTGCATTTATTTAGCAATAACAGTTGGTCTATAAAAGCCACTAAAAGTACTCTGACTGGGGCTGATCGGACTCAATCGGTAAACTTAAAATGGATGTAAATGTGAACTAAAAACTATGTAAAATGTCTAAATCAGACTAACTGCTGAAAGCAATGTGCTTTATCAGGACAAAGAGGAAAAAAAACAAATATTCATAAAAATACATACACACAGTATTATAAAAAGCCAAGGGCATAAATATACATTTTGGAATGCATATTTGATGGATGACAGAACGCACACTTTCATAATGATAAGCCAGCAAAAAGCCATATATTTTTCCATTTAGGCTTTTTTTAGCCTGAATACTGTTTAAATGAGATTTCACCACAGTAGCAGTTTATCGTAGTACTTTTAATCCACTTATACTTTGCTATAAGTAGCAGCATTTGGACTTATATTTCATTCTCCTGTAAAATTCCTTAAAATACCAACCAGTCGAACTCGATACACCAGTGGCGTCAATGGGGATTCCTCCGCACTCAAAAAGTATAGTCCTTCTTATTACTCATTTGTATGCCTTATATACCCATAAAATATACATAGCACAGGAACTGGACCTTGCTGTGACTTTGACCCTGATTAGATCGATTCAAAAATCAGTTGGTTACTTTAATAATTCCATATAAATCCTTTAAATATTCAGCCACACTTTATTGAGATATCGTACTAACAAGAATCTCAGACAGACACACGGACAACCCCGAAAACACCACATAGTGACGGAGGCATAAATATGTTTGTTGCACAAGAAGAAATTGGTAGGTTTTAAATGCTGACAGCCAGCACACTTCAGCTATTTCTCCTACTAGCTAAACCACAACACATCTGGAATCTGCAACAGATGCTTCTGAATGCTGTTCATTTCTAGGAAGAGCTCTGCTGCATGACGGTTGCGGTGTGATACAATCTACTTTGTCACGTTTAGCCAATCAGTTAACAGTCTTCCAATTTGAAAAGCCCTCTCTGTTGATACAGTATAGCCAAATACATGAAATTGTCATGTAATCATCAAGTCAGAGGTGCAAAAAATATATATTTTTTAATCAGACTGCGTTTTATATTAAACCCTGCTTTAAAGCTGACAGCATCCAATAGAAATATATAAGATGAAATAAGAAACCCAGTGGACATTTCCCTTATTTGACAGTAGCATCTATGATCAGAGATATGCTTCTAGTTTGTTACAATAAATTAGCATTTCTGACCGTTTCGGCGAGTCCAGAGTGCATTAAATCTGACTTGTCTCTACAAATGATTCACCTCTGGTTAAACAAAGTACAACGTGTGTTTTCACTGAGAGTCAAAACCAAGTGGCTAAAGATCTATCTTAACACAAATACGTTGTGTTTTGTCAGCAGGAAAGAATGATTTGTCCAAGTAGAAAGGAAGCAGAGACACCAAACAAACCAGGCAAAAAGAACAGATAATAATCAACTGATATCCAGGATTTTGTTTTACCATGGCTTAAAAAAAAATAAAATTATTATTACGTGACCACGTCATATCAAGTCAGTGTATGATCCACGGCAGTGTATGTTCCATGTAGCCAGTACTGCAATTACATAAAAACACAAACAAACCCTTGTACTGGATTGTCGATATCAGTGTAGTGGCTGTCGTGTCTCAGTGCCATTTTGATAGCATGTCATCATGGTAAAACAGCACTGTGTAAAAAAAAACAAGTTTGACTGTTATAATATATCGTAGACATTTCGTGAGAAAATAAACCAATTACTTCACTGTACATTGACACTAAATAATATCAATCAGTCAAACAGCCAGGTAATTTCATGGGTTATCTATGAAACTTGTATTAACATAATATTTGGAGTTATTCAGGTTCTCACCAGGTCCTTTAGATTCTCATGCCGCTGTACCGTTGCTTTTAATGCCAAGAGAAAAGGTGCATCAGTGTCTATCTCTCTTAATTCAACACACAAACTCTCTCTCTCTTATCTAAAAGTGAAAAGACCTTCAACCTGTGTGGCAGAAGAGCAGCGCGTTGATCACAGGTGTGTGTGCGCATGTGTGTGTGTGTGTATGTATATGTGCATCTCTGTGCACCCCATATCCACGTCCAATATGTAAAGTCTTTCTTTGTTTTTCATGTTTTAGCTCTCCGGAGCTAGTGCCCTAATTTCACAAGAGAGAGAGAGCGCAAATGTGTACTTTTAGCTGTGTGTGGGTGCTTTACTCAGTGTATCTAATTTACCATAATCACTGATCCTATGTTCCATCATCAGAGGAGACACAGAACACACTAGGCACATGATGTCCTCCTGTATAAGTGATAGAGCCTGGAGAGTCTAAAAACCCTCATTAGTGCTTTAATAAATTTAAATTTAGACAATTAAGGACTAATAAGAGAAGTACTGCGGTTCAAGTACAGAGTAAACCCACACACATGCCAAAAAAAAAAAAAAAAGAATTTAAACAAATCGCTTGTTCAAATGAAATTTCTTAACCAAATTCCTTTACTAGCAAGTTGTCTGCGTACTCATACACAGCGAGGCTCAGGCGCTACAGCCTATAACTGCTTCCCATACTGCTCAGAGCATTGAACAATGCCACTCCAGTACTCTTGGCCCAGTGAAGGCTTTGTTTACGTCTGTTTACTGTATCAAACAGGTAGGTCTAACTGTCTAACAGCTACTTCATCCATTGGTTTCAGGTTGCTAAGCAGTAACAGCTATGACTAACACATAACTTTAGATAACAGCACTACCTCAGCACTATCAAGCTAGCAACGGTAAAGAGAAAGCAGACCACTGTATGACTCATCTGTGGTTCAGGGTTTCCCCCAATACACTCTGTGTACTTCCCAGGGATTTCACATTGATTTAAAGCTACAGTGCAAAAGATTTCTTTGTTAGAAATAATAATAATTAGAAAAAAAAAAAATGATTACTGAGTCAGAAGACAAAGATCCTCTATAATATGATGTTCCTGAGCGGCTGAGTCACCCAGACAATCCTGTAATAATAAATGTGTCAGGTCAGACTTGACATAAAATTTAGAGACACAGCCAATAGGAAGAAAGCGTAAACAAACAGATCAAAGAGAGTGCTATACTAATAAGAAAAATGGATGGAATTTGAGCTTTTTTCATGCTAAACAAGTGGAATTTGTATTATTACCCAGTTCCTAGTGCGTTTCTCCTCGGTTATATTGTCATATATATATACATATGTCTTTTTAACCTCTGGTGTGGGTTATAGCTAGTGCACTAACACTATCCAGTTCATGCCAAATGTTTTTTGGGGGGTTTTGGATAGGATGGAGAACAAAATGCACAGAAACATCAGAAATGACCCAGTTCTATACCTTTGTGCTCTATGTTATATTTTAGCTAGGTAGCTAGAAGTAGCAGGGTATCTGCTTCTAACAATCCTAGAGATGTATACTGTATATCTTGACTAGGTCTTCTTCCCCTACATTCAGCTTTCAATCCTTTTCCCCTGAATCAGAGCTTAAATTTTAGGTAGTGAATGTGGGTTGACTCGTTCCTTCTGTAGGATATATGGTGTTTATGATATCGAAGCATGACACAGTTACACCAGGTTGGCAGTGCTGACTGATCAGGCGGTCACAGTAATCACTAACTGCCTGTTATTCAGGAACTGTGACTGTCACACTGATACAAGGTAGTCCTTTTTTTTTTAATACTCAAAACATTTCGGTTAACTGGGGAGGTGCGATAGGGCCTGTGATGACGCAGAGTTCCTGTTAACATCCCAAAGCTGATTATTTTCCTACAATGACCTGAAGTGTTTTATTCCTCTCGTACCACAGTGATTTCCCAACAATTATTATTTTTAATTCAGAATCAATGACGCATCATGCTTTTAAACCATTTACGTCCGCAAGACAAGTTAGTTCCTGTTATCACTTAATTTAGAGATGCTATAAACAGTCATTCCTTTACCAGCCTCTATTTGTTTCATGCTCATGAAGTTAATAAGACCAAAAGTACAGCTCGTCATGTTTCCAAGAAACTGGAAAGAGCAAACTTCTTGGTCCTGAAGCCACTCCTGTGACTGTTACAAAGCACTGACACCCAAGACTCCTTCCATAAATGTTTAATAAACCTCTCCTTTCCACCCAATCCAGAGTTATAGGTTTATCTTTGTTAAATCAATTTTCTTAATCTGTTTAGGACACTTAAATTATATGGAGCATAAAGTCCCTGTGAATGAGCTGTTAGCATAAAAACAATGACATATTAGAACAAGCGCATGAATATACTTTAAATTGATCATTTATGTTATAGACAGAACTACGTGCTGTTACAGAAAATTTATCCACACCTTGTGATTCGAGAATTCATCAGCGCAGTGTTGTATTACTTTCTAAAATGACCGAACACCAAAAAAACAAACAAAAAGACACTTTACTAAATCCTTCTAAAATCAGGATGGTGTTGATTAGATGTCAAACTGACTCGGGTGTGTTAATTCAGAGAGAAAACTACATGTGGCAGGAATGCAGTTCAACACCCTCAGCAGGTGCAGGCACGGCAGGGTATAAAGAGAAGTCTCAGCGCTGACGCGTGTGTTATACTGAGCAAAGATTGCACTACAGCTGTATGAGAGCAGCAGGTGGATAGAACAGTGTTAATCATGGAGTTACTGCCACATGAAAAGGACCCAGCTGTGGCCAGGGCTGCATGTGTGTAGCTGGGGTCGGAGGGCAGATTGCCTGAACACCATGCCTATAGAAACAACAGGTCGAAAAGAAGAAAAAAATAAAATTAAAAAATAAATGAAAAACAAAGGTCAAGTAAGGTCAAGAGGCCAAACCCAATTGGACACACAAAGAGACCGAGCAACACAGAACGTTATCTTTTATGAGATGAGTCTGTTTCCGTGAGAAGAGGGAATACTGCCATCTCAGAAAGTTTCTGGTTTTCCTCTGATAAAGAACACCATTTTACATTTCTTCACACTGCTCTTTATACTGCTCTGTAAACATTTGAAAGAATCAACATTAAGATAGCAGATAACCCAAAGGGGAATAGAGGTCATTCTCTTTTAACATTAGGCTACATTATGAAAAAGAATAAATAATATATATATATACACACACACACACACATACATATTATATATATATATATATATATATATATATATATAAAATAATGCTCACTCATTATGACATTGTGTTATCTTTATGCCGCCTGGGGAAGAGTGTCGTTCCTTAAAACACACCACAACACACTACCTTAGAGGCCTATTTTCTGAAATCCACTTGTAGCTTGATAAGAAAGATTTTCTTATCAAAGAAATGACCATATAGTCATATAGTTAACTGTAGAGCAGCTTCAACCCACTGAACATTCAGTATGAATTTAACACAATTCTTGATGAAATAGGAATCAGAAATGTTTATATCAGAATCGAAATCAATTCTTTGGCCAGTTTTGTAAGGAACAGTATGTACATAATGGACATATTGTAAACATTATTAAACATTATTTAGTAGGTAGGAGATGATACACTAAAGCCATGACATGAGACACATCCCAATACATGAGACAATATTGACATGGGATGATACTGACACAAATAATATATGAATGTTTATTTTGTAATGACAACAAATCAAACTGCTGCATTATCAATATATTCGATTGTATATTGTAGAAAAGTAGGTTAGCATTTTCTTTTGAGTGTGTTCAGCTGCCCTGTGATGTAGCATAAGTAACAGGTTCAAAACATCCAGCGGCTCGACATGTCTCACCTGCCAGCCATCGTCCTCCCCAGTTGGTAGCGGTCATGTGATAGTGGAGAGCTAGCTAGTGGGTGGAAACTGGCAAATTGCCAAATTGTGAGAAAACAGGCAGTAAAATGTGTTTCTGTTCTTCTGCTGATAGCATCTCATGGCACTTGAGAGTGAAATCTTGATCAAATGTGCTCTATTTGTAAAGTGTCACTCGCAAGTTTTGAGCAAGATGGTACATGAAGCCATGACTAAACTTCCCCTTTCATTCATTTACTTATCATTTTTTTAGTAATTGGGAATTTACTACGCAGTATATACATTCAAATATCGGTTAAGGACAAATTTGCTACTTCGCACTACAAGTCACTTTAAAATACACTCATAGATTTCCTCACATTGCTTTTCCCCTCTGCTTGTCTTCGAGCATGAGGTCACGTGGTACAATGTCTAGTGAATGGTCACGATAAATAAGACGGAACTTTAGCACACCATTTTATACAATGGCTGCAGGAGTGCAAATGTAGGATCCACAAATATGTACACCACACACACACGTGCATGGGTGTGACTATAATTTTTTTCTTTCTTGAATTAGAACAGGAAACACACTGTGCATTGTGCAAGTCTGCTGCCTTTTCCACTTTCCTTAGTAAACATACTCAAATCTGATTAATTTACCTGCCAGCCTGATTCTGCTGTTATGTCACTTCTTAGGAAGTGTTTTTCCAATCAGCTCCTGTCACCTCGTTAACACTTCACCTATTTCTATTTCTGATGCCACTACTCTGCAGTCATCTCTAGTCTCCATGCTTACCCTTCCCCTAACCCTGTCCTATAACCTTTCCTTCATAATAAAATTGGGGTTTACATTTATGGCATTTGGCAGATGCCCTTATCCAGAGCGACTTACATTTATCTCTTTTATACAACTGAACAATTGAGGGTTAAGGGCCTCGCCCAAGGGCCCAACAGTGGTAGCTTGGCAGTGCTGGGGCTTGAACTCCTGACCTTCTGATCAGTAACCCAGAGCCTTTAACCACAGAGCCACCACTTCCATTCTAACAAGAACTCTTGACCTCTTGTATTTCAGAATTATTCTCAACATTATTTCACAAGATGAAATTGCTGCATGCTCTTTGTTGTATTACCAATGAAAGTTGCAGATGTATGTATAGAGTATGTAAAAAAAATAAAAAGCAATGCTCAATCCATTCACGACACAGTGAGCAGCTCTAATGCAGCATTTTATCCATTTCTGAAAGAAAATGAGCATCTATGCTAAAAAAAAAAAACAACAAAAACAAACAAACAAAAAAAAAAAAACACACTGTTTATAGACTAATAATATGTTTTGAAAAACACAGATGTTATTTACCTGTTATTTTGTGGATATTCAAAGACATCAAAATGTTCTAATGATTGTTAAAAGTGATTAAGTTAATGGTTGTAACGGTAGCTGCTGTAGGTAAGAGTTCGGAGCAGCCATAGAACAAGACTGATTATTGATTATTAGTGATTACTTTGGAGGTGTGAGTAGGAAATAGAGACAGATTTACAGGCACTGAGCCAGTGCGGACACCAGAACAGAAAATTAGGTTGTCGCGTTGTTCATGCTTTAGTTGTCACATCACATTATAGTCAGAGTTTGACAATTCTTTTAACCTTAACTGGAAAAGATACTGTGTTACTGTGTTTCAGAAGGGGAAAATTATTGGCCTGCATCAAGGAGACTGCTTAAATCACTGGAATTTGGTTAAGAACTGTCCAACGCATTATTAAAACCTGGAAGGAGAGTGGTGAACTGTCCATTTTGAGGATGAAATGTGGTCGGAAAAACGAATGTTCAAAATCATGAATGACCGTGATCGGAGAACTTTAAAACGCTTGGTGAAGTCACATCGTAAACAATCGACAGTAGGACTCGTGGCTATGTTTAATAGTGAACGTAAGGGCATTTCCACATGTACAATGCAACGAGAACTTACAGGATTGGGACTAAACTGCTCTGTGGCCTCATCAGTGTGACAGCTATATATATATATATATATATATATATATATATATATATATATATATATATATATATATATATAAAAAAGAGAAGTGAATAGGACTGTGTGTGTTTCACTGTGACATGTAGCTATCCAAAAATGGTCAAATCGATGAGAAAAGCACAGTTAACGCATTCAAGGTTTTACCGGTGCTTTTGTTAAATTCTGTTGAACCTTACCTAATATGATCTTTGCAGTCCACCAGCCAAGACTAGAAAAATACCCTAAATTAAAACATTTTACATTGATTTGGTAAAATGCTAGTTTTCCTAAAGTATAGGGGAAGACTAATAAGAATTTTATTACACATAAGTGATCGATACACTTAGCATTCAACACACTACTACAGCACTGGAGTGTGCACACATTAAAGCCACTGGTATTCTATTGTTCTTCCATAACCCATTGATTGTCATTTGTCTGATTTTAGACATTCAAATTAATTTCTGACGACACTGACACCCACTCCTACCTAACAGTTACCTCAAATCCTTCACACTGCCAGATGCCCTCCACTACCATCTGAACTCTCATACACGTATTGTACGTATATCCACATACAGTACACAGAGGCCTTGTGTATGTCAGCCATGCTCATGCATACCGGATATACCACATGTATGTACACACAAAGCCTTGTACAGAAGCTCCTAAGCCTGTTTTCTCATGAACACACAAAGAGGCTTTAGGTTGAATACTGGAGAAAAGGGACAAAAGGGAAAGCGGGGCAGCTATAGATCCCTCTTGTAAACAGTGCTGTGCTGTTCTCACAGACACAGACGTACACAAAGCTGTCACACAGTGTAAGCTCCACCATGTTAACACCATGTCACTACTCTCACTGTATCAATGCTCACAGTGAACATCAAGGAGAGCTCACTCTAAATTTAGCTGACACGAGTAGAGGTGTCACTATACACATGCAACACAATGTACAGGAAGTCAAATACACACTACTCAGATCATCATGGTCCAGGCCAAAATGTCTGAAAGTTGGTATGCATGCCTTGTTGCTCATGGGGAACAAAAAGGTCTCAAGAACCCATAATGTCCGCATGATGGATTTTTCTCTATAATGATAATTTGTGGAAAACTACAAAGATGAACTTAAAACCTGCCATTGATCCAAATGTGTTGAAATGTTGTATAGAGGAGATACATTTCTCTACCATGTCAATTCTGAAATGGTCTGCAATCTTGAGGAGGAATCCACCATTGCTGCTTGCAGCTATATTTCCTTGTAGTTTTGTTCAAGTATATCAACTTCAATAATAGGCACCGTTTCAAATGTGATCAAAATGTTTGCTTGTCCAAATATGTTTAAAAAAAAAAAAAAAAATACCACACACAACACACTATATGATCAAAAGTTTGTGGACACCTGACCATCACACCCATATGTGCTTGTTGAACACCTATTCCAGATTTAGTCCCCCTTTACTGTTATAATGATTCCCACTCTTCTTGGAAGGCTTTCCACTAGCTTTTGGGGCGTGGCTGTGGGGATTTGTGCACATTCAGCCACAAGAGCATTAGTGAGGTCAGACACTGAAGTAGGATGAGGAGGCCTGGGGCTGCACTCAGCTTTCCAGCTGTTCAGTGGGGTTGAGGTCAGGGCTCTGTGTAGGCCACTCAAGTTCCTCCATTCCAACCTTGGCAAACCATGTCTTCATGGACCTCGTTTTGTGTACAGGAGCACTGTCATGCTGGAACAGGTTTGGGCCTCTTAATTTCAGTGAAGGGAAATTGTAATGCTACAGCATACAAAAGACATCCTAAACAATTGTGTGCTTCCAACTTTGTGGAACAGTTTAAGGAAGGCTTACATATGGGTGCGATAGTCACAGGTCAACAAACATTTAGCCTTATAGTGTACTGTACATCCTTGATTACACAGGGGAGGACAGCTCATAAATTCATTAGCTAGCACAACAGGGAAGTAAAAGCTCCAGTGTGCGGCCAGTCTTATGTTTCGGTTGCCCAGAAACTAGACTAAAACATGGTAACTTAATACAACAACACATGGCAAGCTAGTCTGCTAGTTAAGTGCATTAATCCAAACTAATGTATATGAAAGTCTATATGATCACTGTCCTTTCTAACAAAGTTTGCACCATCGATAAAAAGTCAGTAAGTCTTTTCAGCCGTGGTGTTCGCACTTAAAAGATGTTATTCGAGTCTGGCTAGCATCTTCACTTTCTCTCCACGTTATTTGAGAGCTTTGTGCTGGATTTCATTTTGCTCAGTTTCCACATACCTACTTGATCCTGATTGTGAAGAGACTGTCTGTCACCTATGCATGCTAATTAATCCACCTAATAAAAATCATCCCATCATCTGCCAGGTTGATGTTTGTAGTTCAGTGGGTGGATTCAGAACGAGTTACTTGCACTTTAATTACAGCATATCGCTGTGTGTCTAATCACTGTAAAGTTTAAACATGTCTATACACTAAATGAAAACTTGGAAAGGACAATAGGAAGCTGGGTTTTTCCTTTTTCTGGTTGTTAAATCTACTTGAGAAATGGGCAACTACAAATAGAAGCCTAACTTCATGGACATGAAATCTGCTTTCAGGGCACACAGGCTACTGATTTGTCTACTCCTGGTACAATTTAATTACAGTTAAAAGCTATAAAACTCCTATAATTTGGCTGATACACACTAGACAGTGATTGGCAGGGACATTTCTTTAGCAACTTGTCGAAAGTGATTGTGTATTTTCTGTTACTGGGGCAAAGCAAAATATTATAGAATGACAGTGAAGGGCCCTTCCAAATTTGCCCCAACAATTTAAAATCTTCTTCACACTTGCTTTTAAGCTTCAGACCAGGGGTGCCCAATCTTATCCGGAAAGGGCGAGTGTGGGTGCAGGTTTTTGTTCTAACCAAGCAGAAGCCACAACGGAGTCTATTGAAAGCCAAGCTCGACTGATTAAACACGTGGAATCAAATGTGGCTCCAGCTTGATTGGAATGAAAACCTGTACCCACACCGGCCCTTTGTGGATAAGATTGGACACCCCTGCTTCAGACCACCAAGCAGATCTGAAGAAATAGATTTTGGAGACATAACAAAAATATCCTTACTGGGCTATGATGCTACACGCAAGTACGCAAACCTGAGGGACCATTCTTCTCTCACTATCACCCGTTCTTCCAGATGAACATTAGCAGCTGCATCTCTATAAACAAGTAGGCTTGATAAATAGGGAAAAGGACAAATACACAGAAGCAGAACACAATCTCTCACCTGTTCTGCTCCTCAAGCTTGGCGAGTAGCTCCACTTCATCCGGGCTCAGCTGGGTGGAGGAAGGAGTTGAGGGAGAGAGGCCTGGCGAGGACAGGGAGATGGTGGACGATCCCACCACCGTGTGCAGTGAGGATGGAGCGGCCACCTGGCTAGCCATCTGACTGACCGTGTGCGACACTGAGTTCTTCACCCATGAAAGAGTCGAACTCAGCTTGCCGGCTACTTTGTCCGTCGCCACCTGAGGAAAGTAGATGGTTACATTTGAGCACACTTCAATTGTCTGGGTGCAAACTGTAGTCAATAACATTGTTATGAGCAATCACATTGTTCATAGCTATGTAAGAGGGTGCAGGATAAGCTTATGAAGTCCCCTGAGGTGGAAAAATCAGGAATTCGGTGACCTAGATTTCATGTCTGGGCTATTAGTTTAGAGCAGAAAAGAAAATTTCAGTAGCCAGAATAAGACTAAATTAGGCAAACCAAAACATGGGACAGGGCAGCACACTGCCCAGTGGATTAGCTAATTTATTACCCTGAGCCCAGATGAATTTGTTCATCCAAATAATCCTGATTCAGCTTGGACATGCAATACCCATTGAGCTGGTACATCGATGCCAAAGCAGAATACTGTGCTCAAGCCTAGAGCTGAGCTTCTCAATCCTCAACAAACAGACAGGCCTGACATTAAACATGCCGAAAATGAAACTTGGCTTTCTGCTACACTGCAACTCTAGTTGCTTAAATCATTTTTAGCATCTACATAAACGTTAACAGGACTGCAAGTAAAGCATTCGCAATTGCTGAATGTGACTTTTTGGCAGTACGGACACTTAAGTACGATCAGAGATTAAGAGGATATGAAAGTAGATATCCTTCTACCCAATCAAAAAAAAGCCTGAGTGTACCGCTTCATGAACAGAAAAGTTTATGTCACATGTTAAGTTTCTTTGGTTTCTTTAAAGCAGTACAGTCAATAATAAGAGTCTTCTGTCGCCAGCTGTATACAAATACTGGGCTAAAAATATCCTCTATTAGAACTTGAAATAAATGAAGGGATACAGATATGCAGACACAGCAGGGCAAGATACAAGCTTGTACAGCAGATGTTTCAAGAGGAAGACTGTGAATGATCATCTCACACTGCTTGAAATGACCCACACTGATGTGTGCATGTGCATGTCACAGGAAAATAATGCAAATTGAAAGAATGAAGTTCTGCTGAATGGCAGTGTTTGAACTGGCCTACAGGGGTTTTTGTCCTCCTGGGTTCTAAACACGCTTCCTGGTCAGGTGATGAATGCACTCAGTCACATATTTATGGATAGATAATGTCATCTAACACTGAATGTAACTTTGAATAATTTTGCACCATTACATGTACTTATTTTTAATAACTGCTTTACAATATCAGTAATGTTTCTGAACTATTGTTCTGAAAGTCACTTGTTTACTTAACACTAGCACAATGGTCTTAAAAACCTAACAAAAAAAAAATGCTTAGTAATTCCGATGCTTATTAATTCATACTCATCGTGGCTCAAGGCCCCTTTCCAGAACCTTCACACTAACTGTTCCTCAGTGGTGGAATGAACTTCCAACCTCAATCTGGACCACAGAATCGGTCACTATCTTCAAAAAACAGCTAAAGACCCACCTCTTCCATGAGTACTTAACTAGCCCCTAAAATGTCAACATCACATTATTTAAAAAAAAATAAATAAAATAAAATAAAAAATTACCCTGGCTCTTACACCTCTACTCTGCGCACTTTGCTTCTCTAGGACTCAATTATAAATCTTGTATAGTAGCACTACTTGTATTGTTCTCCGCTTGATATCGCTTCGCTTGTATTTCCACATTTGTAAGTCGCTTTGGATAAAAGCGTCTGCTAAATGAATAAATGTAAATATAATGTGTGCATAATGACAACGAAATAGAGCCATAAATAAATAAATACATACAAAAACAAAACAATAAATTATTAGTCCACGAAGACTCATCAGTTATCCCACAGTGATGTTGAAAATAAAAAGAAAAACACAGTCAACATTTAGCATACATGTTTTGGGGCTGGGCATTTCTTCTTCAAGAATAGTTGCCGACTTCATCAGGACCCTGTGTCTATTGACACAAAAGCAAGCACAGCAAGTTACAAAACAAAGACAGCTGGAAGTCAGCTGGACATGTACCCTTCAGCCACTGGCTCAGGAAACAACCATCATATAAAATATATCGACTTCCTCTGATGAAGACATAAAAGTGTAAAGAAGTGTAAAAGAGAACTTTTAGCTAAACCAGCAACAGAAAATGATTCGCTCATCTCTTGTACTCCAATCTAAATGGCTCCCAAATACTTGTCAACTATTACATGCAATAAATTTTAAAAAATAATAATTTTAAAACTCCAGCATATTCTCCAAACTATTTTTAGTCCTTACAAAAGAATTGCATGCTTACCTAAAGAGCACCTCCTTCTTCAGTAGGTCACTCTTACACAGTAATTCCATCAAAGCTGAAGAGCAAAGAGTCGTATAAAATAAAATGGGTCTGAACAGAGTTTTCAACAAGCTATGTTCAATCCAGGACCTACACAGTGACTATTCAGCCCATCAAACATCTTACTGCCTTTAAGCTGAGGTTGGAGCCATTTCACAGGCACCTGATTGTCACGGTGTCACTTGGGATCAAAGTGCACACGCAACGAGCGACCTGAGACAGACTGAGTCGATTAGACGATGTGCGCGACCATCAGCCTTGGCATTGCAGCTGAAGTGACTTTGAAGCTGGAATTAACCCGGCAGAAGAAAGCCCCGTGTGACGTCTTGTGTATTACCAGTTAAAGCACACATCATGCCGGTAACCCCAGGGGAAGTGTCTCTCTTCAGATCACAGCCACTTTCTCATTTGCAAAAAGCACTTCTACGAATCCAGAGTGAAGCAGCTTTCATTTCCGGACTGCTAGTGAAAACTACAAACACTGAGCTTTGCGGTTGTAAAACCCCACTGATGAGACGACAGTATTCAATCCCGAGAAACAATGGCCCTTTTCTAGAGTGGGATTTACCGCTCCCTGCATGCTGCTGACGACGGAGAGCGAAAGAGAGAGGGAGAAAAAAAAAAGTACAAGAGGTGGGGCATGGACAGGAAGCAAAACAGACAGAGCAAAGTACAGTTAGAAGGAGAAGTAAAGGAAAGGAAGATGCGTTAAGCAATTAGCAAGACTCCTAAAATAATCCTGGTTTTCAATGATAGCACACACACAATACAGTTTTGTCTGAGCTTTCGTGGCTATTGTCAGCGTTTGTAAAACTTTGACCGCACGCAGCTGACTAAGTTTTCCATAGTTTTATCGAATGCAACACTTTTGCTTGTTAGCAAACCTATATATAATTAGCTGCAGAATTATTGCCAAAGATCTCAATTTGAGGTCTGCAGAAGAAGGGAGCATTTTCATGTCACTAAACCTACTAATCTAAAATTAGATCCCACCTCCAGAATACAGAAAAGAAACTATGGGTGGGCGAGCTGGCAAAAATATATCGTATCACGATTTTTTTTTTTTTTCAGGCTGACTCACAATTCACAATCTTAATCACATTTGATTTTCATGTTGGTATTTAGGACTATTTTGCAAGTAACTGAACAGAGCAACCAAAAGTAATTCCCCTATAGCTCTAGCGCTATAAGGCTCTATAAGGAAACATAACCTCAAAGAAAAAGAATAACAGAAACCACATACTGAACACATTAGTTGAGTTGATTTACATTTTATTTAACATTTTACAAACACAATTCATGTTTCATTGTTTTGGTATGTATTGCACTTCTCTTTCAGAGTACAGCTAGTTAGTAAAATATTTGTGACTCAGGAAGCCATGATGAGGAACAACTATTTTAAGAAGTCACTTAAAACCCTGTTTTGATGGGTATTATATCCTTGACCAGGTAAAATGCCATGGTCTCAGTCATGTTTCGCCAGCACCTGCTGGTTTTTCTCATAATGAGTGCTATTTCAAACGTATTTGTTTACTTCAGTGCTGTTTCTGGATGTAGCGCTGTTCACGTGTGCTCCCTGTGTTATCTGGATTTCAGCACACTCTTTGGGGTGCTTTCTTGGTGGTTAAAAAAATTTGTCTGTTTCCTCAAACGTACCAATCTTGCCAACCGTTGTCTTCCCCGCGTCCATTATGTAAAACCCATACAACACTTGCATATAACGGTTAAATTTTTTTAGGCACCAGCTCATCTGTGTTGTCAGCCAACTGACAAAATACATTCAGTATCACAATACACAATAGCGTATATGGCATATCCATGAAGTACCTGATTTCTGGCTGCCTTTGCCAAGAAGTTGCAACTGAGTCAGGGTTGCATCTTCCAGCATTACAACGATCATACATCCAAATTAACACAAAAATGATTCAATGACCACAGAATCAAGCTTTTGATTTGGTCATACCAGTCCCCTGACCTAAACCCCATTGAAATCATGTGGACTGAGCTATAGAGGAGAATCCAACAGGTTTGTGAGGTATTGATTTTTCCCTGCTTTAGCATTAAAAAAAATTTTACTGGCTCCCAAGTGGCGCAACAAAAGTGTTTGCCCTATTGTCCGGAGATCGCAAATGCGAATCATGACAATTCCAAAGCCAGCTGTGGCTGGGAGTTCAAGAGTGCTGTCAGGGAGGTAGGGGTGGCATACTCTCTCACCCTTATGAATCACAGAACCGCTTGCCAATCATAGGCACTGGAATGGGCGGATAGCACATTCCTCTTAGTGTGTTCCCTCCTCCAGTTCCCATGACACAGCATGAGCAGCAGTTCAAAGAGATGTGGTTGTCGTGCTTCACGTGTCTCAGAGAAAGCATGCGACAGTCTTCAGCCTCCGGATTGGTAGCCGTTGTATGTTAGAGTGGGTGGGTTGTAACTGGCCAAAAAAATCCAGGTAAAATTGATTTCACTCATTTTCAGTGTGAAATCAATGTTACATTCAGGACATCTGAATTTGGAATGATGTCATTTTTGATCTTGGCATGTTTCAGCTACAACGTATGGGAAAAGAAAAAGAAAAAGAAAAAAAAAAACGCATCCATGAAAGTGTTTTGTTTTGTTCACCAGCTGACTTTTGTCAAACGTTTTCAAAACAGTGAACTGTATGGTCAGTGTTATCCCCAAACCAGTGGTCACCAACCCTGTTCCTGGAGATCTACCTTCTTGAAAACTTTAGCTCCAATCATAATCGTGCCCAACTGACCATCTAATCATTGCCTTAAGAAGTTCTTCATCAACTAAAACAGCTGTGTTAGATTTTAGTTGGAGATGAAACCTGCAGGAAGGTAGATCTCAAGGAAGAGGTTTGGTGACCAGTGGCTAATATAACTAATATGTCTGTGTTGATTATTGAAAGTAAATAGTACCAGTAACACTTTTAAAGTCATGAACTGATTATTATATTTACTGTTGATGGCGTGAGCAGCCAAGCGACATGACATCATACACTGAACTCGGGGTTGAAGAGAGATTCCTGAATTTCCATGCAGATTATGCAGTTAACATGATGGGAAAACAAGAATTTTAATTCCTTGAAATACTCTTCAATATGCCTCTAATGATTACAGAACAGTATCAGCAGTTTACCACTCAGCAGTTTTAGCATTTTACCATGATGCATACTTAGTTTTAGCATTTTTGTGGGTGGGGTGGAAGAAAAATGACTCATGATGATTTCAGAGCAAGCCCAAATTTTGAAGAGGACACATGTACAATTGCAAATACTTCAGCAAAAGCAATTAGGTTAAAAGGAACATATGCATGTGAATCAGAGTGAAGTAAATAAGAAGTTATGCTGGATCAGTACCACAGTGTAAAGGGAATGTTTATGTCTTCCTGCCCTCTTTATAACCCTCAAGGCCTCAACACCACAGCTGTGCCAGAGCTAGTCTGGAGTGCATTTACACAGCTGTTTTGGAAGTGCGTGC
Organism: Ictalurus furcatus; assembly: GCF_023375685.1. NCBI lineage: Eukaryota > Metazoa > Chordata > Actinopteri > Siluriformes > Ictaluridae > Ictalurus > Ictalurus furcatus. The sequence continues at coordinate 10,754,582 of NC_071265.1, read as the reverse complement.
GCGCGCGCACACACACACACACACACACGCTGCAGGACTTCAATAGTACACTTAATGCTTTATAAACCAGGAGTATGGTTATTTGTGTAAAAATAAATAAATAAATCCATGGTGGCATTGCAGATTAAAAATACCAAGCTGAACTAGTCTAAACATTTTCATTATTTAACTAGGTGCACACATAGGTATTATATATCTTTACATAATCCAACAGACAACATTATGTATAAATGATCTTGTAACATGGCTTTAACACTAACACAGGACATAACAGGGGAAACTAAGCTTAGCTCAGCACTTCTTAAAACATGGCTGGCATGACAAACAAGGGCACCACACACTCTTATGGGAACTATCCGTTTCATACAGACACAGTGGAGAGAAATGAAGCTGCATCATTTCCTCTCATTTCCTTCATTGGTTCTAAGATTTTCTGAGAGAAGGCCAACAGTTACGCTCGTCAGAACTTCACTGTTTCACCGAGATGATGCTATTCAAATTTATCTATACAAAGGCAAAAAAACCTTGAACGTTTATTATTCCATTTACTCATCTTACTTAAGACTATCAAAACAAACATTTCCTAAACATTTAGATTTAAGGAAATCCCATCAGCTGATTTTTAAAAAATGGCTCTCGATTAATGCATTTAAGTTATTTTGCATGTAACTATTCAACAGTTTCAAATATGTAGTTATTGGAGTGACTGTTGCTCCTGACTCAACATCATATGCCATTCAATACTGCACTACTGCGTGTTGAAAATGGTGGATGGCGGACAAGAAAACACTACTGCAGATTTAGAGGTCGACTGATCGTGGATTTTACTGATAACCGATAGTTTTTAAAATTGATACTGAATGAAAACAACACTTAAAGTAAAAATATTGCTGAACTTGATTACAAAAATAAATAGTACTGACTGTAACCTGAAAAAGTACGATACTTTTTTAAATGAAATAAATATTAATATATAAATGATTATTAAATATCAAAGTAAATAAAAATATATATACTATCCAAACTGAACCAAAAGGTAACAGTGCAAATAACAACAGTGACTACTTTTGCATGCACCTCCATATTAATTAATTTACTAATTAGTTAATTTTATAATAATTTAATATTAAAAAATTACGTTTTAGAAATTGTATTATTTTACATTAATGATATTTTAAGGATATTTATGAATTAATATTCAAATTAGTATTGAATCATGTAAATGCCGCAATCCAATTTCCAGATTAAGATAATATTCTGATTCCCATCCTGGGATATGCCTGTTTTAATCGGAAATTTGTTGCATGTAAACACCTTATTCGGAAAATCCACTGAAAGGAGATATATGCACATGCTCAGTTTGCAGAGACTTGTGGGTGTGAACCGATGCTTAGCTGTAGGCTAGCTATTAAGGAATGGCAACTCAGCCATACTTACAACAATCATGTATACAGGAATATTCTGATGCCTGTACGCATATAAACATCGTATTCGGAATATGGCTGCAACACAAATATAGACCTTAAACAGAATTTGGTGTGCATGTATACGTAGTCAGTATTTTGTTTGAATAATTTAAAGAATGGATATTTAAAAAAACATTTATTGCACTATTTGCTATAGATGGCACTGTTACAATTTTTGCACAACTTCGTGAACCTTCTTTCTCAGCAGAGTAAATGAGGACCGTGTCTTTCATGACATGAAATGCCACCGCGACCCAGAAATCAACTTGGGGTATTCTTCTCGATTCAGAATTCCTTCCGCGTTTACAGAACGACGTCAAATCAACGTGAATGCTCACAGCATCAGAAACAAAGAAACTTCCTACCTTTAAATGAGTTGTACTGTACATACAAGTATTAGCTTTAGATTCGTCAACACACATACTCATTCGTTAAATCTAGAACGCTGACCAAACAGTTGAGAAGGGTACGCCACTCTCTCTCTTAATGTGGAGATAGGGTCTATCTCTACACTGAACACTTAAGATGGCGAAGATACCAACGTGCATGTAACACCAGTCCCATTCACAAAGCGGCAGATTTTCTCGGGATAAAATTACATTGTGAGTAAACAGCTTTTGGTTATGTCAAAATAACAACCACCACCATGCTTCTGACAACTCTTTCAATCTTTATTTAAAAAACAATACAATTGGAAAGTTCTATAAATTGATAAATCTACAAGTTGCAAGAGCGGGAATAAAAACACGAGGCTGTAGTAGACGAGTTTTCCTGTTCGGCGTGATGACGTTTAATGTCCCCGACAACCACCGTAGTCCCATTTAGCCACTTGTTAGCAACCGTCTTTGTCAAGACACGTAAAAGCTTTTTTTTAAATCCTGAGTGGAGTATTACTGATGTATTTTATGGCGCAGTATAAAATAGGAACATATCTTGAACTTGTGTTAACCACAGACCTTATTTCAGGCATTTAACCAAAAAACCAATTTAAAAAAAAAAAAAAAAACAATTGACTTTGGGACGATGGATGTCCAGTACAAAGGGAAATAAAGTCGAGCTCTAGAAAAAATTTAATTAATAACGCATGGCTGCTTAGGGCTTACGTAGGTGTGTGTTGCAATTTTCCATGGTCCCTGCTGGAGCTCCTGGGTGGAGGAACAGTCCTACAGAGCAGAGCGGTCACTATTATGAGGTTTGAAGCTACAGTAATAAGCCACCTGGCGCTGATGCATTTAGCTGTGAGTGAGACAGTCGGAAACTCAGCAGGTAAGCGACCAAGGCAACACTGAAGCACAATTACAGACAGATGCCACTGCGCTTCAGCAAATGATCACATGAACAAAGCCTGTGATTAAAGATAGGCAGTTTATTTCTCTGCAGGGACCCACACCGACACATCCAGCCCTGTACAGAAAAAACAGGAAACCTAGCTGAAGTTATTAGAAATACACGCTGAGCCTGACCCTGTTTCCAAAGCCAAGGGCATTGTGAGATATTTTCCAGTTCTGATAAGCAATCACAGCATGCTTTTGCTGTAGTAGGGAAATAAAGTGATTTCGATTTAGCCGAGTGCAAAACATTGACCAAGACAATAAAACAATAGCCACTGCGGTTACTGAAACTTTAGAGAAAGACGTGTGCATGAAGAAGTCCATCATTAATGCACAGTACAATCTAACACTGTAGGTTCAAAGAGGATAAACAAGTCCTGCATTCACAGCAAGTTTAAAGGAAAACTCCACCCTGAAACATATTAACTATGTTTATATTAAAATATTTGGGATGTGTAGGTGGTAGATTGTCAGTTAGCGCTGAATGTTCACTATTCCCGTGAGAAGTCAGCAGTCATCTACCGTTGATGTTAGCAGGAGGACACTGCTAGTGCATTCCTATTAAACATCAAGAAAGTCAGGTTTCACTGTTAGCTCTGAAAAACAAAAGAGCAAGTGCTTCTCTTCCCGGTCACCGATTTCCAGCAACGTTCAAGGTCATATTAATGGGAAAGGCAATGCAGATGCAGGGGAGACAGCAAACACTCGATTCAATTCAATTCGATTTGATTTATATAGCACTTTTAACAATGGACATTTTCACACAGCAGCTTTATAGAAATCTGTATAAATTTCTCTCTACATGGACTCAAAAGGTCCGTAATGCAATGCACTACACAATACAGTCACACCGAGTTACAGCAGAGACTCCGCTTGTCTAGTTAGTGATCTATGAGATGATGAGCACAAAAGCATCGATGACGGTATTAGCACGAAATGTGAAGCTTTAGAACCTGATCTGTTTGAGTAGAGAGTACAGATGAGATGGGCTGCATCCAAAATCGCATACTGTGACACTATGATGAGATACAGTACGTACTGATCAGTATGTGTGTGTAGTATGAATACAATCCAGACATACTACAGCCGCCATGTTGGCACTGTCATATGACCTACAACTTTATAAGTGCAGATTGCCTTATGGGATAGTGCAGCGTCCATTGCTTCCACACTGCAGAATTGAGGCGGAAGCAGTAGGTCATACGGGTATTTCTCGCCTACTGTTTAACGATTACTGAGAATTCGGACATACTACTCTTTCGGCGTACTGCTTTCCGCCTACTGTATAGTAGGGGAGTAGGGATATTTGGACGCAGCCGAGGTGACTGATTTGAACAGACTGAAGGACTAAAACGCTGCTGAATAGCTCTCTTTACATAGAGATGATTATCACAGAAATTTAAAGAAAAAATGTTTTATTCAGAAACAAATGTCATCATTACTGAATGATGAAAGTCATTCAGGGGATTTTTCTTTTATGCCAATGTTCAGTCAGGATGGATTACAAACAGACTACAGGGTTATTTGGGCAAAGTCATGCCAGGTGATTAGGGAATATTTTTTTGGCTGTTGCACTGATATAAAAAAAAAATCCCCCTGCTGGCTGTTATGGATTTTGCTCCAGCTGTCCAAATAAGCTCGACAATGGAAAAGCTGCTGCCTCAGAACATACACCTTTCAACAGATCGATATACACAAGAACAGTCTAGTGAACTTTCCCAGACATGAACACAGAAAAAACTGCACTATACAAGTTTGACAATCTATGTTTCAAGAGTAATGTTCGTCCAAACCATCACCCCTGAAGTAAATGAGGCTAATATGTGAGATAACACTGCAGTAGGAAGGTTTAGCCATCTGACACCAACTAAATTAATCAATACGATGCCGGGCTCATCTTACAACTTGGCACTGCGCCAGGAAAACACAGTGGAGGTTGATTTACTAAAGGACATGCATTTTCATCGTTACAAATCTGCCATATCAGTTTAGCAGTGGATGTGTTACAGGGTAGTGGCACAATAGAGGAAAAATGCAAGTCCCAATTCCAGTCTGTCATCGTTAGGCACTCGAGCAAGCCCTTTAATCCTCCACTTAACATTCTTGGATTGCATTCTAGCTCACTTATAAGTCAGTTTGGATAAAAATGTCTGGCAAATGAATAAATTTAGCTGACAGGCCTCTAATGAGAGTTAAATATGTGCTGTGAGAATGCTGACCAAAAATATCTCATGCTCTTTATAAATATTCCCTGAAACATAATCAGCATAGTACACTCTAGTACCTGAAGCATTGCCTGTACATTCTAGCATCAGACGCCTGGTCTTGGCTGAGAGGGATGGAACTTGATGTTGTAGGTTTGATGTATTGTGCGTTCAGAGATGCTTTTCTGATCACCGCTGATATGAAGAGTCGTTCTTTGAGTTTCGTGACGTTCCTGTCAGCTCTAATCTACCTGGCCATCCTCCTCTGACTGCTCAGAGGCGTTTTTGCAAGCAAAACTAGTGCGCAATGAAGGTTTTTTGTTTTTCACACCTTTCTATTTAAACTCTACAGACTGTTGTGCATAAAACTCAGCAGGAAATCAGAAGTTCCTTAATTCTGAAATACTCGATCGAGCCCTGGGACGTGTGGTCATAGGAAAATAATATATTTGGGGTGGTAACGGCGAATGACTCTACTTTGTCTCAGACCACATCCCACTCACACACTGTGGATTATTCAGTCCCATACAGGATTTCACAATTTATGGAGTTGTTTTTTTTGTGTTTGTTTTTTTTACATGAATTGGCGAAATTGCAATTGCAGAAAATTCTCTTCATGTCTTCGTGAAAATTGTGTTCGACACGTGAATTGACGGGGGCTTTGACTGAATGTGCATTGTGATAATGTCACATGACACATCTTGGCCCAAATGCACAGTAATTTCTGAAAAATTGCAAGCTCCTCCGAATACTGCGGCGTTTGAACGATTTTGCGTTCATTTCTGCGATCACAAAATCCTGGAGGGACTGATTATTTTTCCTGTAACACACCTTGTCTTGTTTTATTCCTTACTTAAATTATGTGAATTTTCACATTCTGAAACGGCACTGCTCATGCCAATAATTTATTTCAGTCGGAAAACACGTGTGACACCTTGATGAAGGAGGTTTGCTGGAAATAGGGTGCTTTGATCGACGTGGCCTCGATGTGCCATGTCTAACCCAGCTAACTGACAGAAAAAAAACTGTCTGCGGTTATCACAGAAAGCACAGAGGTGCAATGTGTTCCCCGAGTTCAGATGCACAGCAGGACAGCCTTCTGTACAATCAGGGAGCAGCTCAGCCTGTCATCTCTCTTGCCTTCTCTCCTTGCCCTATGGTCAAGGGCCTCTAACACTTCCACAACACTGTATGTTGTATCCTCGTTCAACTAGGTTAACCTCACCCTGCTCATACATACACACACACCTACACACACTTAACCAAGCAAATGAAACATTTTCTCCAGAGCTTGGATTCAAAACAAAGGGTCTTCCCACAAGGCCAGATGGCATTTGCGCCACGATTATGTGTGACTAAAGCTCTGATTTGCAGCTGCACTCTTTGTTGCAGAATGAGCGAGTCTTCTATCATGCTGCGTTTGTTAACACTGTCCTCTGTTCAAATCTGCTGGATGCAGGAATGCCCTCCATCACAAGTGGAGTCTTAACCAAAATCCTCAGCATGGAGCAGAAATCCAGGGTGCACAGACAAGTCTCCCTGCATTGGTTTAAGAGTGAAGCAAAGACACTGGCAGAATACTAAATGAGGGAGCATGGTGAATATGAAGCCCTTTCCAATGAAAGGCAAAGTACAGCACTAGGACAGTGGAATGAACAACGTGAGAATGGCCAAGGCATTTGTTTTAAGGGAAGCCAAGACTGGCAATGGACAATAACCAGCAGAACGGCACTAAAACCACCGATTTACATGGTATTCGTGCATAACTCTGGCTAGTGCTGAAATTTTAGAAACGTACATCACCACTTCTATAAATTTGTTCCGACAAAGCGCTGTTGCTCTTTTCCTCATCTGGCATGAATGAATGAATTTGCCTTCGCATTTCATGGTCACATGGCAAGGTGGTGTGCAAGAGAATTTCAATCAGCTCGCCCTGCCAGGCACACATTCAACTTGCATTGCGGAAGAGCGAGAGAGGGTGAGAAGGAGACTGACAAAAAATTCACACCGATATACACAGAAATAAGAGAGAAATAGTGAGAGAGAGAGATTAAATGATTATGAGCACATGGACACGTGTTTTAACCACACAGATAAGAGACACAAATTGATTCCAGGTGCTGCTTGTATTCGCATTAAGGAATCTGATAAACAGTCACTACCTATTTAAGATGCCTGGTAGTGGGTCTTGTTTAAAACACACACTCAAAGGCATTTGACTGGACAAGTACAGACAAGCCAAACTCTTCTGTGTGGTCTCCAACTGCTCTCCTTCAGACCACTAACACATCAGACATAAGACAACAGAGCCAAACTTCCAACACACACGCGCGCACACACGCGCGCACACACGCGCGCACACACACGCACGCACGCACACGCACGCACGCACGCACGCACACACAGAGAGACAGACACACAGATCAATATGTATAAACTCTGCCAACTCTTCTTTCCCTGCTTGGCTGAATAAGACAAGTCTGTTTCCACTCTATTCCACATATAACCACTATGCACACACTTTATATGATGACAAATGCTCAAATTGACAAGGGATTAACTCAGCACTAAAGAGGATGAGCCCTCAAAGCAGACATGATCTGCAAAATCACACCAGAGCTTGGATTCAAGATATGGAAAATCACCTCTATTTCTATTCTATTCCCGAGTTTTCACACCAACAGAACACGTTAGGTCGGTCGGTACATCCATCCATCCGTCCATCTTCCATACCGCTTATCCTACACAGGGTCGCACGGGGGAGCCTGAAGCCTATCCCCGGAAACTCGGGGCACAAGGTGGGGGACGCCCTAGACGGGGTGCGTACCCATCGCAGGGAACAATCGCACATACATTCATACATTACAGACAATTTGGAAATGCCAATCAGACCACAATGCATGTCTTCGGAATTTTGGAAGAAACTACAGTACCTAGAGGAAACCCCCAAAGCACAGGGAGAACATGCAAACTCTGTGCACACGCATGGCAGAGGCAACCCCAAACCGCGGAGGTGTGAAGCAAACGTGCTAACCACTAAGCCACCATCACCGAGCCCCACATATTTTAGGCTTACTTGTTTTTCAACTGAAGAGACCATTCAAGCAGGCTAAGAAGTATAAGAACTCAATAATAAATAACAACTATAATAGTGTCTGCTTGTGATTTCAACCACTGCAATAAAAAAAATTTAAATCACAGAGCCCCTGGCAAAGCTGAACAGACACCTGGTTATCCCCAGACCGTACCTTCAGAGCCACAGATTTAAAGGATCAAGGTTTACTTCAGTCCTAGAACTGAGCCCAATCAACTTTTCCATCAGCTTCGCCATCTAACTTTCAAGAGACTAATGAGAACAGTGTGTTTTCAGAGAGCTGCTCTAATCTACAAGTTCAAGAACACAAGCTTACAAGTTAAAAAAAATAATAATAATAAACCTCATTAAGTGGTGGTTCCAGAGTCCCCGGTTTAATCTTGAGCCCAGGTTAGTGTCTGTGTGGATTTTTTTGCGAAATTCTCCCCAGGTTCAGAGTTTTCTTCCCAAATCCCAAAAACATGCTGATTGATGGACCGGCTCCGCTAAATTGCCCTTGTGTGTGTGAATGAGTGTGTGAACGGTGTTCTGTGATGGTCTGGTATCTCATTCAGGGTGAATTCCTGCCTCACTTCTGCCTGCCTCAGTGTTCCTAAGGCAGGCTCTTGATACACCTGACCAGGTTGTAAAGTGGTTAGTGAAGAAGATATATAGATATCCAACAGTTTGTATAGAAGACAGTAAACAGGCACAATACGTATATGTAGACAGAGACGAGCTAACCAGCAGATCCACATACAGTCAGATAAGACAGATACAGTATACACTGCATTGGTATACCCCAAGGACGAATGTGTGTATGGCAACAGCAACACACAAAACACTTTACATTGTCAAAAGCTGGAATTAAGTGGAGTTAGTCAGTAAAATAAGTATTAAACCTAACCAGCAAGTTACTTCAAGACCTTCAGCAGTCTCTTTTAGGCTTTAGATAACGTTCCCCAGTCCTGCTCTGTTGTTATTATCCCTGTGTCCTCACCATGTTAGTGTGTTTTCCGGCTTTAACACACCTTATTCAATGCAGCAAGTCCTGGAAAAACAACATATGAGGTTAAATGGGTGTGTTAAAGCAGGAAAAAAACAACAACACTAAATAATAATGTAGTGAATGGGTAGTTCAGAGACAGTACATGAAAACACTGTGGATAAACACAACACGTGAGATGTAAACACGCGTTAACTAAGGATGAAGCAAAGCAAAGCGACGCTGCATCAGCTTTAAAGAGCAAGTTTAAAATAAAAATAAAAAACAATAATAATAAAAATAAAAGAGCTCCTCCGTGCAACAACAGGCAGCCATGCACCTCCCTCTGAGCTACAACAGCACAGCCTTGCTAGGGGAAAAAATCCAGCTCCAGCAGTTTTACCTTGGAAGCTTTTTGGTCAATCCTGTCCTTTAGCTAAACATTAACTTCCCATGGAGCGAAGTGCACTGGCATTATCTCACGCAGGCGGTCGGACCGTGTGGGATTGCACCGTCCAAAACAACGTCAACGGGCGCTTTTCACACCGGGCACGGTTTCAACAATATCCATGGAGTTCAAGCAAGCTTGCTAGGCAGGAACCGGAGTGTGTATGTTTGCGTACATGCACACACTGCGCAGACAAATGGGCCAGACACACGTCACTACGCTGGAGCTGACCGCGCATGCGCATCATGTTACATTCAAGACTAATGCTGCCATCTGCTGGGTGATTAAAGTGCTGAGGAAAATTATTGTACACAGTTACATTAAACAAAGATTTCGTTAAAAAAAAAAAAAACAGCCATATACATGCACAGATTGTTGATCTTGCCTTGGGTTGAAGGTTGGGTTTAATTCTTTTTTTAAAATACAACTTTGACTTCAATGCAACCTCAAACTGGTATTAATATTGTACAACCCCAATTCCTAAAAAGTTGGGACCCTGTGTAAAATGTAAACAAAAGCAGAACACAACTTTTCCAGCCTTTTGTTGCCCCCCACCCGTCCCAACTTTTTTGAGACGTCTTGCGGCCATCAAATTCAAAATGATTTAAATAATTTTTTTTCTTAAAATGGTGCGTTTTCTCAGTTTAAACATCAGATATGTTTTCTATGTTCTGTTGTGAATAACATATGGGTTTATGAGATTTGCAAATCACTGGATTCTGTTTTAATTAAATTTGACACAACATCCCAACTTTTTTGGAATTGGGGTTGTACATTGCTGTTGTCGTTATATACGCCTCAAACATTATATTTGTCCCTCTTCACATCCCAGGTCCACTTTAGTATAATAGATATTAAACTCATGTGATGAATTAGGTGTTACATGAGCATGTATGCTAAAATCTAGCCGAATATAGAAGGGTAGAAACCCGGGACTGGGTAGCTCCAAGATTTTCAACTGAATTACATAAAAAATTATCTATTAACATTAACACACACCGACTTATCGTTAATTAATCATCGTGGCCTCACAGCTCCAAGATCCCTGTTTTGATCCTGAGCTCAGTTTGCTGTCTATAGGGAGTTTTGTATGTTCTTCCTTTGTTTATGTGGGGTTTTTTTCTGAGTTCTCTGGTTTCCTCCCACCTCCAAAAACATACCAGTAAGTGAATTGGCTACACTAAATTTTCCCCTAGGTGTGATTGAGCATGTGAATGTGTGTGTGCATGGTGCCCTGCAGTGTACTGGTGTCCCTTCCAGGGTGTATTGCCGCCTCATGACCAGTGTTCCCAGTAGTGGCTCCGGAATCACCAGGATCCTGACTTGGATAAAGCAGTTACTGAAGATGAATGAATAAATGTTGAATGAATGAATGAATGAATGAATGAATTCACCTTTTCATTTTTCATCTTTAAAGAGAATTTTTTTCATTCATTCATTCTTCAGGATAGTCAATGTAATATTCAGTATCTTCAGTAACTATGTTATTCTGTTCAGGGTTGCACTGGATCTGGAGCCTATCCCAGAAACACTGGGTGTGAGCCAGTAATGGGCACCATGAACACACACATTTACATGTAAGGGCAATTTAGAGTAGCCAATCCACATACTGGCATGTTTATGGACAGTGGGAGGAAACCAGAGAACCTGGAGGAAACCCATTTGGACATGGGGAAAACATGTGAAACTCCAAACCGACAGTGGCTTAGAATTCCAAAATTTAAGCATACACATTATGTTAATTGAGAAAATGGAAAAAGTTCCTCAAATGAAAGTGTCTATGCTAATTTCACTAAAAATGGACAAAATTAAGTATTGGCAGCGATTAATAAGAGCAACATTATATACATTTTACATAGAATTATATAGAACCTATAGATAGAAAATAAGATTTATATAATAAATCCTTTAAAATGTATGCTTCAGGCTTTAACCTAATCCTTGTGCAACCCATGCCTAGCTATAAAACATTTGGTGCTGTAGGGTCAGGAGCTGCTTCCCTTGTAATTTTCTTTGCTCTACAACTATTAAACCTACACTTTAATTGATGTGTTGCATCATGTGTTAAAGAGCGGAAATGAGTAATCTATGCTGCAGTGTGGACAAAGACAATGACAGTTGAGCTCCTCCAGACTAGATACTTAGCAAGGAACTATCCAGCAGATTCAATCACTTTATGATGTTCATTCCCACCTATTTCAAATGCAGTGAGGATGCACTTTAGAGGTTGTCCTTCATCAACCTTAGCTTCCGTTCTCTGTCTAACTTAACAGTTGTGTTCAACCTGGGTTCAATTATTTTTTTAAGCTTAGACTTCAATACTATGTTAAACTGGCACTAATATATTGCTATTATCCTTCTCTATGCCTCACACTTTAGATAGTGGACGAAAAAAGTAGAATATAGCATAGCATATTGACCATTTATATTTATACATGTTATAAGGTGTATCAGGATTATGGTGTAAAATGTAGAAAAATTAGATTAGAAATCCACTTTCTTTAAGGAATCAAAACCTACATACTGGGGTGATTACTACTACATACTGGAATGCCTTTCTTTAAGGCATCAAAACCCACATACTGGGGTGATTACTATTACATACTGGGGTGATTACTACATACTAGGTTACAAGCGTATCAAATACAAGACAATCAAGTCTAATTACGGGACATGGTGGAGGGTGAGGGAGGATCTTAAGATATATTTATACTAAATGATTAAGGATTGCACCCCTGTAAGCAGTATTGATAAATATATAGAGGGGAATGTCATCAGGAAAAAGTTTCAGGTAAATCTTGAGACAGCCTGAATGTCCTAAGACATGTTTCCTGTTATTTAGTTTCTAGACTAAAAGCAAAATAATTCTACTTAGTGTATTTTTTTCTGAACTATTAATAAAAATGAATAAAACAGCTTACCATAAAAAGGTATACATTCCTTTAGATCTGCTACTTGTCGATACCTCTTACAAACGTATGATCAGTGACAGCTGTGATTTAGTTTTGGTGACTTAGGAAACCAACTTTTCTGGTTTTTCATGGAAGTGCTGACGTTGATCTATTGGTGGTTATGATGATAGACACACCCTCTCTTTTCTAAAGAAGAATTAGTGACGCAGCCTTATGACACTGTATGTTCATTTTGCGTGGCTGCTATTTCAAGCTCAGAAACAAGAAAAGAAGGAAGCTTTTTGCATATTTGTCTGCTCTAGGCTGTATGCTTTATGCCTGGGTGTATAATGATTGTGTAACCAAAATAATCCAAGGATCAGAAATAAACAGAAAAACTATAACAAAATTATAATCTTCTATTTTTGTATATTTGTCCATGTAATGTAATAAATGTTTACCCACAATATGTCTGTGAGCTCACTGCAGTATAAGAGATTTTGAGAAGTTATGCACAATACTTTTCAAGCCCTAATATTAGAACAGTGAAGCACTGGTCTAGCTTTTGGTAAGTAATTCCTACTCAGAAAAAAAAGAAGCAAGATTAACAAGCATAGATTGCCAAATATGAAACCAAAACTCTCTTATCAGAAATGTGCTTTAAGATCCCATTTATGATAAAGGTAAAGATAATGGAATAATGGAATAATGGAATAGAAATTACATAAACATCATAATCAAAATATTCCTCTATTATTTTACACATAAACTGATATACTGTATGTATGTATATGCTGTGGTTTCATTAATGAAGTAGTATCCATAATTAAATTAAATAATTAAATATAAAACTTGTGTGCATGGTTAAACATAACGTACATGAGTACATGTTTTAATGTAACAGTCTGTATGTTTAAATGTAACTGTGGGCACGGCTAAATGTAACAGCGTGTATGGTTAAATGTAACAGCGTGTATGGTTAAATGTAACAGTGTATATGGTTAAATGTAACAGTGTATATGGTTAAATGTAACAGTGTATATGGTTAAATGTGTCAGTGTATGGTTAAATGTAACAGCGTGTATGGTTAAGTGTAACAGTGTGTATGGATAAATGTAACAGTGTATATGTTTAAATGTAACAGTGTATATGGTTAAATGTAACAGTGTATATGGTTAAATGTATCAGTGTGTATGGTTAAATGTAACAGTGCGTATGGTTAAGTGTAACAGTGTGTATGGATAAATGTAACTGTGTATATGTTTAAATGTAACTGTCGGCACGGCTAAATGTAACAGCGTGTATGTTTAAATGTAACAGTGTGTATGGTTAAATGTAACAGTGTATATGGTTAAATGTAACAGTGTGTTTGGTTAACTGAATTGGGAAATGTACATTACCTTTTAAGGCACCATCCTTCAAGGTCTCTGGCAGCCACTGAATTCTTCTTTGTGTAAAAGAAATCAGGTCTTCAGCCATCCAGTGATTGCTGGGGCCTGAGCACTGTCACCATTAAATATTGGTACCCTCTCCCCCTTGTATCTTTAGCACCGGAACTGCGTATTGCACACAACCTGATTAACATTAAATTTAAATTGGGATAGTTTAATTTAGCAGTTATTTTCTTGCCTGATAAATGAAAGTCACAATATATTTTTTCTAAGCCCTTGCAGTGGAAAAAATATATTGCACTGGCTTCAGCTTGATTAGAATAAAAACCTTTTCCCACACTCTGGCCCTTTGCGGATAAGATAGGACACCCCTGGTCTAGAGAGATGGTCTAGAGCAGGGGTTCTCAAACCTGTCCTGGAGGACACCCAGCACTGCACATTTTGGATGTCTCCCTTATCTCCCTTATCCAATTCAGGTCATGCAGTCTGTACTAATGAGCTGATGAGATGAATCACGTTTGTTAGATGAGGGAGACAAAATGTGCAGTGCTGGGGGTATGATTGCTGGAAAAGATCATCTACAGGATCTCTTCTGCAGAAAGAGAAAATGAAATAATAAAAAAGAGATAGTTTTTATTATTTATTTATTTATTTATTATTGTGTTGCAGATAATAACGTACTGTAGGAAGGAAATGTAAACCTCCCTTGTGTGAAACGTAAACGTGGTAATTATTTCCCCCAGTCCAATAGGAGGCGATCTACAACATTTGTCTCTGAATGAACTCTCTCGTCTCCTTCATATACCCTGCGCGTATGGTATTTACTGCGCATGCGCAGATTATTCTTCCTTTTTCCAGTGCAGCGGAGTCAATCCCTAGCGGTGTTTGACTCCTGGCTCCGGCTTCGGAGACTAAAAAGTCTGCAAAATGGTTGGTTAAAACACTAAATACGGTTCTTATAAGATTTCTCAACTGTCGCATGTTTGTCTTAAAGGTCATTGTTATGATTAAATCTCAAACACATGGCGGATGGGGTTAGATTTTGTTTTGCAAACCCCGGTGTTTCTCTCCTAACGTGGCCTAATGTGGCATGTTTCCAGCCTTTCCTGAGCCGAGAAGTACATCTGTATGTTTAATACTGCATGGGTTTATAAACTACACTTGTGGTAAACGTATATTAGGAGGAAATCGCACGTCGCAGGGTTAATTATATTTAAAAACAGCACAATTTATACACCTGGAGGCTACATGCTAGCCCTGCTAACTGCAGTCCTGTGTGTTGCTGCCATGTTGAAGTTTTGATGCAGTGTGAGATGATGTGATGTAGATGCTCTGTGTGTATGTCAGACTCATGGTGCAACATTTCTTAACAGGGATTTGTAAAAGTAGTGAAGAACAAGGCCTATTTCAAGAGGTACCAGGTGAAGTTCAGGAGGAGGAGAGGTGAGACTTGTAAACTGGCTCTGTTTTGATATTAACAAACTTTTTTTTTTTAAACCCTTGTTTTTGTGTACAAATATGTGTATATATATATACTTTTCTTGTCACAGAGGGAAAAACTGACTACTTTGCCCGCAAACGCCTGGTCATCCAAGACAAGAACAAATATAACACACCCAAGTACAGGATGATTGTCCGCTTCTCCAACAGGGACATTGTCTGTCAGGTGAGTAACTGAACATCAGGAAAAGATGGCAGAGTTATCATTTTGTGTTTTCAATGAACAGAGTGTTGTATTTTATTTTCAGTGAAAGACTAATCAGACAGGGTTTATGGGAAAACGTGTGGAAATACTGTGTGTTATTGGTTGATGGGTCTCTAGCTCAGTCAGTTAGTGTGAGTGGGGGGAATGGTGATATACTGATTATTTTTATTTATTTATTTTTAAACCAATGGAGGGGTTTAAACTGAAACAGTAACATCATCTGATGCTGAGCAGGAAAACAAAGTGTGTAAATGCCTATATGAGTTCCAAGTTATGTTAACATGATATAAGCAGAGCTTAAGGACAGCTAGCCTACTATATATGGCACTGTAGCAGCTAAAACCATACAATGATAGATTAGTTGTTCCTCCTCTTTGGCTAGGGACACCAGACTAGCCTAGTCTCATGTTAGATAGCCACAAGCCTGGTCTTGTTTTATGTTTTATCGGTCTGGTAGTCCTGCAAACGGTGATAACACTTGAGGCAAGTTTTATGATAAATTGGAGATGTTTAAATTTAGTGGAAGGAGTCTCCAGTGTCAGTAAGGGAAAAATGAGGCTGGAGATAGCTTCTATAAAAAAGTGATACCATGAACAAACTTGTTTTGCAGATGTTCCACAGTATTAAACATGTGCTATACTAACTATAAATGGAAAAGGTATTATTCTGTTCTTTTAATAAATAAGTAACTTTAAGGCAGAGAAACATTTTTGGACATCATGTTATTGGGAAATAACCTTTGCATCGGGCTGCATCACACCCCTGTTATTTTCCTACAACAGCATTCCCTCAAATTTATTGAATGAATGTTGCAGGCAAAAATAGCAGAGTGTGATTGTTTATACACCTTGGGGTCAGAATATGCTTTGGGTTATAATGTGCAAACTTGGGATGTGTGTTCATTAATTTAACAAATGCACACAGCACGTGTCCAGAGGCTCTGAGATGTCAGAGTGATTACAAGAACAACAGGAAATGGTGTGCTCGGTTAGCAGTCTAATATGATTAACAATATTGTCTAGGCCCTGCTCAGGTCCTGTGGAAGGGGTGTAGCTTGTTGCAGAAATGTGCGGTTCTTGTAGGACTGCATGCTCTGTCACAGTTTAATCACGATCAGGATTTTGGCTTTCTCCAGTAGTAATACATTATACATAATGGACTGTAATATAGGGGTGAGTAGCTAAATGTGAACGTGTTAAATCTCAAACTCCCCAACTATGTATTCAATTTTGGTTTTGTACCATGTGGCTTTTTATGGGTTTATTTTCTGTGCAGTGTTTAAACGATGCCCTTGATTGATGCCTAAGGAGTAGTTTACAGGGTGTCCCAAAAGTCTCCGTACACAGGCCACTGTGTCAGCACCACATTGGTTGTGCCTTCGTCGGTGGATGTTCGTGGACGTCCACTTCTCGGTTGGTGTCAATGTGTGTGTGAGAGATGTTTGCCATGTCCAACTAAGTATGAAATTTTGGAAGACATTTTGCATCCCTCCCTATGTATGGAGACTTTTGGGACACCCTGTAGTTTTGATGTAGAGGTTCATACACCTGGACATGAGTAATACAGGCTTCTAATGTACATTAAAATCAGCAAGGTGCCTTAAAACTATTTGGGTCCTAAATTGGTCCGATAATGACCGCATGATCATTTTAAAACTCATCATCGTGATTGCTTGTTATTCAACACCCTTTCCAGTGACGAGAGATGTCCATTTACATAAAGTGTTGTGGTAAAGTGTTTGCTGTTCTCCAGTACTGCATGTTCAGTTGTTGGATGTTTCGGTAGCCATGGTGCATGTTGGTGTTTGCTTTAACTTGGATGGTGGCAGAAGCTTGAATCAGGCAGTGGTACTCTGTTTCAGTTAGGGAATCTGCCATGCTCTGCGCAGTCAGTGCCTGAAATTAATTTAAGAGTCTGGATTCCCCCCTTAAATGCCTCGTGAGGGGAATTTTTTTTTTGGGTGGGGTAAGCATGCTCAGGACAAAGATATCCGATTTGGCAAAAACATATTTTAATTCTTAGTTCATGGTTTTGTTCAAGATTTTTCCTGAGCAACTTTATACAAAGCTTCCATAACTTGTCTTCTCATCACTTCACCATCTTAACTGTCAAAACATTAGCAGTTTTCATCTCTGTATTGATTTGAGAAACCTCCACTGCAGCGTTTGACCTTTCAGAATCAGTTGTCTTGTGTGACCTACAATCTGTGGACACAGGACATCAAAACTAACTACAGTGTTGGAGCTTTGTGATTATTGCTATTGTTTACATGTGTCCAGTGGTGTACATAAATGATTTTTAATTTGTTTTTGTTTCAGATTGCCTATGCCAAGATCGAGGGAGACATGATTGTGTGTGCAGCATACTCCCATGAGCTCCCCAAGTATGGCGTCACTGTGGGTCTGACGAACTACGCAGCAGCGTACTGCACTGGTCTGCTCCTCGCCCGCAGGGTAAGACTCCCATGCACTGCTTACTCCTGTTACTGCTTAGGATTATAGGCTTTGGGTCATTCAGACGTTAGCCTTCAAATAGTATAAGGGAGACACATGTATTTGCCTCAAGTCCCATCACACAGGGTGTGACATAAGTGAGTTTGTAGACAATGAGGTGTAATTGACCTTTTTAATTCGAGTTTGTGCATCAAAAGAAATCTGGTGTTTTCTCTCTGCTGGTAATTGGCTCGTACCCACATCTTGGCTGTACCTTACTCTAAAAATTTCAGCTTCAGCATGGATTGCCAACAGCTTCATTTCTTCATTGCTTAGTTTTCCAGACTTGTCCTTAGTCCTGCCTGCACAGGATTAGTGTTTCTGTGTGACATCTGTGCTAATGCTTTTACACGTTTCCTCTGTGGTTCTGTGTGCAGGCCAAGTGAACTATGGAGGTGTTTTTCCCCTATGAACCTGTATACATGGTTGTTTCATATGCATTAGTGGTTTGAACATGAAACATCGTATCATTTACAATTATATTTGTGCAGCATCACCCTCTTTGGATTTTGAGATTTCACTGCAATAAGACAAACATTTCTTTTTAACCTTTGAGGAAGAATCTGCAAAATCAGAGCAGTTTATCTGGAAGAGAGTAGATTTTAGACCACTGCTGCCTTGTTCAAAGTACAGTCAATAATTTGGTGTTAATCCTGCTTTTGATTTTCTGGGGTTTTTTTCTCCTTCATCTTACCGCTTCACTGTGCTAACGTTTTTAACTCCCTTTGCTAGGTCTTTTCTCAAGCAATTGCTGCAGCAATATTCTTACAACTTTGACTTTATTATTCCCTTCGCATTTTAAACCTTTCTATTTAACTTTGGTTGAGTTTCTTTGTTTAAAAACGTGTGAGAGAGAGAACGGGACATGGCTTCCCTCACTGCTGACTGTGGAAGTGCTACCCAGGTCATTTACAAACTTGGTCCTTGTGTACCAGCACAGATTAGTGATTTTTGTTTTTGTGCCTAATCTGATTTGATCCATTCTGCAATTATTATATTCTTTACCTTAAATATGACTTGCAGTGATGCAGGCCATGCATGCATTGACGTGTATTGCTCTTATATTAGCTCACAGAACCTGTACTTCAAATTGTTTGTGGCTAAAAATGACCAACTTCACTGAGGATTTTTTAAATTTATTTATTTTTTTACTTTTTTTTTTTTTTTTTTTTTCCTTAGCTGCTAAACAAATTTGGGTTGGATAAGGTGTACGAGGGCCAGGTGGAGATCACCGGAGACGAGTTCAACGTGGAGAGCATTGATGACAAGCCCAGTGCCTTCACGTGCTACCTGGACGCTGGCCTTGCCAGAACCACCACTGGAAACAAAGTGTTCGGAGCCCTTAAGGGAGCCGTAGACGGAGGACTGTCCATTCCTCACAGGTACATGATCTCGAACGCTCTCCTGCAACAGTGGTGACTTTTGTGTGTTTGCTTTGGTGTTTTGATAACATGGTGTTATTTCCAAGGCTCTTTTGTTAGACCTACTGCTGCTTGATGATGATTCCTTTCAAACTGAGCAAACTGTAGTTGGTCCTTCATTTGCACAGTTGATGTAGTTTCAAGACGGGACTGAAAGCAGCTTAAGGCAAAGGAAAGTTTAATGGCTAAGCCATAAAAATGAGTAATTGTCAAAATGGAGCCATAAGTGGTCTTGTCAGTTTTAGCAAAACAGCTATGATACTTGGATCCTCCTAACTTAGTCCTCTTCTTCCCCCGAATAGCAGTTAGTAAACACTGAATATGGTTGTGGTTCCTGTATTGACAGTAATGCTTCTCCCTTTTCTTTCTAGCACCAAGCGTTTCCCTGGCTATGATTCTGAAAGCAAAGAGTTCAACGCAGAGGTCCACCGCAAACACATTCTGGGCCTGAACGTGGCTGAATACATGCGTCTCCTGATGGAGGAGGATGAGGAGGCATACAAGAAACAGTTCTCTCGCTTCATCAAGAACGGCGTCACCCCTGACAGCGTAAGTGTTTTCTTAGACTTCTACAACCCCATTTCTGAAAAAGTTGGGACAGTATGGAAAATGCAAAAAGTCATCTGAAAATGGAATTCCTCCTGTACTATATATTAACACATTATTTGATGTTTTACTTTGTGCATAGAATTTATTTTGAAAATGTACACGTTTAAAAAATTTTACTGCAGTACACTCCAAAAAAAAGTTGGTACTGTTGACCACTGTGTAACATCACCTTTTCTTTTAATAACACTTAAGCGTTTGGGCGCTGAAGTTGGTTAAGTTTAGCAAGTGGAATTTTCCCCCATTCATCCATTATGCGTTTCTTCAGCTGCGCAACTGTACAGGGCCTTCGTTGCCTTATTTTGCGCTTCATTATGTGCCACACATTCTCAATCGGAGACAGGTCAGGACTGCAGGCAGGCCATGCTAGCACCTGCGCACTCTGCTTACGCAACTATGTGCTTGTAATTTTGGCAGAATGTGGTCTGGTGTTGTCCTGCTCTGGATGGCAGCATATGCTCCCAAATGTGTACGTATCTCTCTGCATTAATAGTGCCCTCATAGATGTGCAAGTTACCCATGCCATGGGCACTGACACGCCCCCATGCCATGACAGACACTGACTTTTGGACCCAATGCTGAGAACAGCTTGGATGGTCCTTTTCTTCTTTGGCCCGGATAACACCAGGGCTGTTTTGTCCAAAAATTATTTGAAATGTTGACTTGTCAGACCACAAAACACATTTCCACTGTGCTACTGTCCATCTTGGATGAGACCGACCCCAGAGAAGTCGGCGGTGCTTCTGGACAGTGTTGATGTATGGCTTCTGCTTTGCATAGTAAAGCCTTAATTTGCATCTGTGGATGCAGCGGCGAATGGTGTTGACTAACAAAGGTTTACCAAAGTATTCCCGAGCCCATATCAAGATATTCATTACAGACTCCTGCTGGTTTTTAAGACTGTGACGTCTGAGGGATTGGAGATCACACGCACTCTGAAGTGGTTTTCAACATTGCCCTTTTGCGCACCGAGATTTGACTGGATTCTTTGAATCTTTTCGTTATATTGTGCACTGTAGAAGGTAAAATGCCCAAAATCCTACCGATTTGTCTTTGGAGAATGTTGTTCTCAAAGTGTTGGATTATTCACTGACGTATCTGTTTGCAGATTGGCGAGCCTCAATCCATCCTTGCTCTTGAAGGATTAGGCCTTTTTTGTAGGCTCCTTATATGCTGTGTTTAGACGATTGCTTCACCTGTTTCACATCACCACCTCATTTCAACCTGTCACATTGCTATTACTCTTAAATTGTCCCTGTCCCAGCTTTTTTGGAACAGGTTGCATGCATCAATTTCAAAATAAATGTTTCTTCAAAATACTATGCCGTTGATTAGGTAAAACCTCAAATACCTTGTTTTTGTTTTTTCTTTATATACAAGTCAGAGTACATCTACAAATCACTCCTTGTTTTTATTAGCATTTTCCATACTGTCCCAACTTTTTCAGAATTGAGGTAGTTGATTCTTAAACATCGTCACTTCCCGACGTTGAAGTTATGAAAGGTGTGTTTAGCAAATGGAAGTGTTTAAAAACATTTTCCTTCTCCTGTAAGATTGAGGAAATGTACAAGAAGGCCCACGCAGCCATCCGTGAAAATCCAGTTCATGAAAAGAAGCCCAAGAGGGAGGTCAAGAAGAAGAGGTGTGTATACCTTTTTATTTTTCTCTCTTTGTTTTGGAACAGTGTGGTTGTCCATGACTATCGTAAATCTGAGAGCATCGCACAAGATCAGCTGCCCTGGGACACTTCTAGAGAATACTAATCGGTTATTCGTTTGTACACTTGATTCTTTAAAGCGATGACTGTTAGTGTTGTACATACAGGACATCTGTGGATTATTAAAATATATGGAAATGAATTTTGTAAAATTTAGTCTTGAATGATAACCACAGTTTGTAAACATGATCCACAGAAGTCTTAAATTTCTTAATTTTAGTAATTTGAAAATATTTGAAAAATTTCAAGCTTACACCAGAGGCTATTGTACTAGTTTTTTGGCACTGCAACAAATAGTTTGGTTATGATTGCATTAGCCAACACGAATACTGCCAACAGCCACATCAACCATTTCCTGACCGCTGACTTGGGCATGTCAATATTCCTGATTTACACAGTCCAAGTCTGTCGTGCTTCTGCTCGTACTTCCTTCTCAGACTGTCGATTTTAATGAATCTACATGTATTGAGTTTGTGTTGTATGGTACTGTGTTAGAATGTTATTGGATTTTTACAGTCACGCAGTGTTACTTTAATGAAATTAACTTGCCTAATGTAGCCATTTAATGTTTGAGTTTCTTAATCTCGTTTCCTTTGAGTGAAATGAGAGCTGTATTATAGGTGAAGGCAAATGTATAGAGGTTTCATAATACTGCATCGTCCCCACGTTCTTTATTTTTGATTGATTTGTTTTATTGAATTTTTTTTTTTTTTTTTTTTTTTTTTAGCATTACTACCAGAACATGGTTGCCTTTGACCTGTCAAGACTGATTTAGTGCCGTAATTGCTAAACGTTGACAGATGCAAAACAAAGCAAAGTGGGGCTTGCTGTAGTCTGTAGTGTAGCAGCATGCTGGGAGTGTATGATCTAGTATTTAAGGTGGTTTTCACACTGGGTATGTTTGCTGCGGTCCAAATCAGCGTGATTGTTCCTGGTGCCATCAGTCAAACTCCGCTGCATTTGCGTTCATCTTATGTCATCACGAACAAGCATGGAGAACACAACGTGAGTCACCATATGTATTTTTAAAATTTTGGTGGTGGTATGTGCAGCAGTGGACCTCTTCTGTGTCCCACTACGTTCCTGTGCCACTCATGGTACACATGTATTGTGGAAACTAATGTTGTCGGCTAAAACACATGCCCTAGTTATTTTACTTCCTGAACAGGTGTGGACCTAAGCACTAGCTGCGTTCATGGGAATTGCGGCTCAGTTCCAGTGCAACCGAACTTGGGTGTGAGAGAGAGATGTAACGATTGTTTTAATTTAATTAAGAAAGTATTTATGCATTATGGATGCACAAAGCACTGATAATTAAATTACAGTCCTAATTTAATACTAAAATCTCACTTTCACTGCCCCTTACGGTTTGTTACTCACTGCCTTTAGGCATATTGTTTTACTTGCGTTTAATCGTACCGTTTAAATTAGACATTACAGATCTTAATCGCACACCCCCGGTTTATCACCACGTCTACTCTTCGAGTGAGGAGCAATGTTTGGTATAAAAGGTAACACTGACAAACAGTAAACTGAAGAAAGTCATTGTTGTTGACTCTGCGTATTCTACATCGCATTACGTGTGTTATCATGTGCCATCAACTGGGAAACTGCTTATACTTCCGGTTAGTAAAAAAACCCCTAGTGTTCTATTCAAGATGATACTACCTTTCTAAATGTCATACACTAGACTGTAGAGTACACAGTGCATAATGTAAGTGTATAGTATGTCATTTGGGACACTGGTCTGTACTCTCAGATGTGTGTTTGGAACAGAAGTAACTCGATGAGTAAAGGTGCCCCATGCTGCCCAATCAATAGAGATTTCGATTATCGTTTTTATCGATTCGTAGTTGCAGCTCTAGTATGACAGCCTCCTCAGAATATGGAATAAAATCTGTTGTTTTTGTTCCTCAGTGTTAAGGTTGTGTGCACGATGTGTTATGACTGGGGTATTTACAAGCATTTGGTCCAGTATCATCCTAATGGGTGGGAACTTGGCGTGTAATACAGTTTGCGGTGTAAAGTGACATTTAATCACTTCACAAGTTGTAGTTTCTGAATAATATTGATTTGAGCATTCAGGAAATTCCAGACTATACTCACTGCTAGTTGTCTGTCAAATTCAGAAAAACTCAGTGTGCCTGCTTATACAATGTGTAAAACAAAGGTGTCCAATCTTATCTGCAAACGGGCGGTGTGGGTGCAGGTTTTCAGTCCAATCAAGCAGGAGCCATGCCTGATTCCACCTGTTTAATCAGTTGATCTTGGCTTTCAATAGACTCTGGTGTGGCTTCTACTTGGTTAGAATGAAAACCTGCACCCACACTCGCCCTTTCCGGGTAAGATTGGTCACCCCTGGTGTAAAACCTACATAAATCTTGTGTATTTACACATCCACGTTTTTGTATGTTTGGAATGATCACCTTCCCTTGGACTTCAAATGGGAAGATTTTTGCTTTGCAAAGGTCCTGATATGCTTTGAATTTTCACGTTTCTTTTTTTTTTTTTTTTTTATTAAATTTAATTTTTTTTCATCCCCCTCAAAACTGGAGCAACACCTATTCAACAAATCTTTTCTGCTTTAAGCACTGTGCAGATCTTGGTCATTACCTCAAAACTGGTGCTGTTCATGGATTGGTTAAATGTTTTAAAACTGAGTTTTGCTAATTTGAATTTTTTTTCTGACAGATGGAACCGTGCCAAGCTCACACTGGCCCAGAGGAAAGACCGCGTTGCTCAGAAGAAAGCCAGTTTCCTCCGTGCTCAGGCTGCAGAGGAGGATTAGAACACCCTCGTATGATTTTGCAGAATTTTGTTCTAATAAATCTATTGAAAAGCTCAATTTTGTGTTTGTACTGTATAAAAAGCAAGGTTTTAGTATGGTCTTCACACAAGGTCTGGGAAAGTGTAGAATTTAAAGGCCTCTGCCTACCTGGAAACTTATGGAGATTTGGTCAAAGACCCAAGACACTAAACTTCCACCAGGGTTCATACAAGGTGCTTGAATTTGGCTTTTTGAAATTTAACTACTGGAAATCCTTAAGTATCCATATTTTACAGAGTGGTGCTTAAGTGCTTCAATTATAAAAAGGTCAATAAATATGAAATCGCTAACAAGCTTATTTTTGATAGAATATGAATACAGTCTGTTCCCTTCAAATGACACTCCACTGCAGCCCCTCGTCCCCCTGCTCTTCACTCTCGCTTTTAACACACCGCTCTGGTCCACCGTTCAGACCCGTTTACGGATATTTATTTCCCTTCTTCAAAAGAGCACCTAGTGACAAATCTAGTTACTTTTGGCCAAACCTTTTAGCTACTTTCCACAGAAGAGTGGCTGGTCCTGCTTTCCCCCTGCAGACACACCTCTCTCTGCAGGGTGACTGGTTTAACAATGAACAGCTTTATTGGGAATTCAGCTGTACTTAAAATGCAGTATGTGAGCACAGAGTAGGAAAGAAACAGACACTAGGCAGGATACGTGATGGCGTAATGAATAATCATCTAGCAACCTTTCCCTTGAGAGTTGTTTGAACAGTGCTCCTGTCATTCACCTGGAGAATATTTATGTTAAGGTGAAGACGAAGCAATGCCTGGGAAATGCAAATTTAGTCCAGCAGGGCTAGAAAAGGCACCATAAAAAAATTTAACGACCAAATTTTGTCATTTAAAAAGAAGTAATGGAGACTCTTTGAATGACCATATCTCTTGTATAGTCCTAATTTCATTATGAAGCACCTGTATGAACCCTGTTCTAAATCCTTTAAACAATCTCAATTCACTAGGAATAGGTGTTAAAATCTTCATAGCTCTGAAAACCTACATAGTATTGATCTAAGGGATCATGTTTATTTTAATGGTTAAAATAAATTTATTTATTTATTTATTTTACTAATAAAGCCACAACATTTAGGAACCGTTTAGTTGGTTGGGGATTGGGAGGGAAGTACAAATCTTTCTCAGTTAGGTGTGAAATATACTTGGCCATGTAGTGATTTAAGAACTGAATTAACAAACATAATTTATATAGTCTTTATTTATGGACAAATATGCTTTGTAAAATACATATTTTTGTAAGTACACAATGTTCTGTATATAACTTATGGGCAGTGGCATATGCAGTTACTGATTAAAAATAACAGGTAAGGCTTTGTTTAGACAAATGTTTTAGTTCCCACTCCCCAGCTTGATTTCTGTCCACTAGTGATCCTGATCTTTCCAACTCAAATCAGAATTACATTCTCACACACGTATGCTACAAGTTCTGCAAATGATCACATGCTTCTAACTTACATAAATATATCATGCCTCATATTTACTGAGGAAAGAAAAAAAGCATTCAAGTCTGCTTTCTCGACTGCTGCTGAAAATGGTTTATACAACAACATACAGTCTCTCTACAAAAATTACATTTGGAATAAATTATTGACAAAGGGTATTAGAACAAGCTTTCTTATAAATCTTCCAAAAATATTTCACCCCTTCTCTACAGTACAGAAACTGGGATGCTTCGGGCAGATTGTTTCAGTGGCAGGTCAGTTTTCTATCAGCCCTGGCAGGATGCCCACTGTGTTTATTTTCTCTCTGTAGTGTGCCTTCTATAACAAGGTATACAGGCAAGCGCTCAGAATAGTGCGTTTGCTCTGATTGTGTATCGTTATCACTGGCTTAATTTTTGAAACCCAATTTTCTCACGTTAGTCATACCTAATTTTCAGCTGTTTCATAGCAGGGCACTATTCGCATACTTGTACTCGTTCACACACAGGGCAATTTAGCATAGCCAATCCAAATAGCAACAAGTTTTTTGGAGGTAGGAGGAAACCAGTGGAAACCCATGTGGGCGCAGGGAGGAACATGACTTCAGGATCAAAACGGTGACCCTGGAGCCAAGAGACAGCAATGATACCCACTGCACCATCGTGATATCTCGCTTGGGAGCCCAGAGTAGCTTAATTTAAGAAACATTTGAATTAGAAAGCCCCGTTTACGATTGGACACCTTTGTAGTTTGATTCCTGTCTACATAACTACAGTAACTTGATTTTCACTTGGAGTCCTTTGTGTGCGAAATCTTCTTCCACAGCAGTGTCTTCAGGTTGTTCAGGATGAGCGAGTGTTCCATCTCCATTTGCTCGGTGGCTCCTCTCAGGGCCATGCATGCATACAACTGCTTTTCCAACTCTTCCTTCACGTCCGGCGGTGCTCCGTGGAGCAGATAGTCCTTCAGCGCACCACACACTTTAGCCAGGTTTGGCTGCGTCACCTCGGTGGTGCAGCGGTGCTTCGTGAGGTCACAGGTGGTGTGGCAATCTACTCCATATAGACAGTCGGTGTCAACTTCACACCGCTGCTCGCGCATCACTTTCTGGAAAGCAGCTTCAGGAGCAATGCGCCTGGCGTCCAGCACCTTCAGGTCATGGCGCTCAGTGTAACCGAAGCACGCTGCATTCACTTCACACATAAGGAAGCTGCCAAATGGCCCGTGGAAGATGTCTTCCACTAGTTCCAAGAGACCGATCGCAATTTTGGCCTTGCGAGGCCATGACGGCGTCACCCACTGATCCATACTCCTGCGCAGGCCTGCTGGAAGCCATAACTCCACGGCCCAGGGTAGGCTGAGGCCATAGAGTGGTGTGTACGGCACCTTCTCCACTACATACAAGTCTCCGCAGAAGCCCAGCAGCCTTGGAGTGTGTTCCCGCCCCTGCAGAATCACCGCCATCAAAAACTCATTCAGCTGCAGTAGAGCCCAGGTTGAGCGTGCCTCTGCCAGAGAGATCTCACCATCCTTGTTGGCATCAGCCACGCCGAGCACGAGCCCCACCAAGTCGTGCAGGTTGGCCTGATCGCCCACCTTCGCCTAAAGGCAGGGTAATGTGCATAGTTAATTATGAATATTGATAATTGTAGGACACCACAGTTACATGAATACATTGTTTAGCTGTTATACTAGATCACAGGTTCCCAACGCTGGTCCTGGAATACCCCGTCCTGTACATTTGAATATTTTCACTGCTAATCAGCTAATTAACAGCCCTACCTGAGGACAAGGGCTACTCCAGGACCACGGTTAGGAAACTGCTAGATGGTTACCTGCCATGTGTATACTGTACATACAAGCACACTAGATAAGCCTTCTCAACTCCAATCCCGAGGATGCTCTACGCTGTGCGGTTTGAAGCGTTTCTCTTGACAGTTGTTTACTCCCAACATGCCTGATCTAATTGATCACAAATTTTCAAGTCTTTCTTGAGTGGGTATATGAGAGGTGACCGTAGATAAAACTTCACAGGACTGGGGTTGAGAACCCCCGTGCTCGATAATGTTAAATCAGTTATGCATTACAGAAGAAAGTGAAAAGAATCCTTCGGAATACTTCTTGATTAACCCTCACTTTCTGTTCACTACTTGGCATTGGATGTGCTGTTGGCATGGGCTATCTCTTTAGAATTACTAAAATGTGCAGTATACTGTATATTATTTACACTTACATTTGCATTTACATGTTCATCAAAAGCAACTTGCAGTTGAGACGGGATTGACATGTTCCATATTTAGTTGTCTCAAATTCCCCTCCACAAGTGTATCTCACCACAGCTACCAATCTAAGAGGGTGAGGGCTACCATGTGCTTCCACTGAGACACGCCTGAAGCCACCACATTTGCTACCAACTGCTGCTCAGGCAATATCAAAAGGGCAGCTAAACACACTTAGAGGAGAGCAACAAGACATGGGCTCATAGATGCCTGTGACTGGCTAATGTGTCTCTGATTGACAAAGGAGATATTAATGCCATTCTTCCCAAGCACGGCTAATTATGCTCTTTTGGACTCTCTAGGAGTACTTGTAATTCCTCCATTAGAATTTTAAAGTACTTTGCTCTCACCTTTAGATGGCTCAGGACCATCTCTCTGAACTTCTCCACAGATGTGCCTTTAGTGGGCCTATTAAAGGCTGCAGATTCTCTCCGTGGTTCCAGCTCTGCTTCCAGGTCATAGTGAGGAACGTCCTCCATGTGGCATTTAATGATACCCTCCAAATCTCCCCAGCTACCAGAATACACCTGGAACGTACACACACACACACACACAATCTATTACAGCCCTACAGATCTCCTAGAATTCTTTCATGCAGTCTTTAGACAGAACAGCGGTCGTGGAGAAAATTTCAAAAGGACAGGCTGTTCTGTTACTCTGAAATTAGATGTGTCCAAAACAGGAGGTAATAGGCTACCTCAATGCTTTGCTGTCTCATAAGTCAGTTGTCTTTATAAGGCAAAGCTTTGACAGCTACTGTATGAAGGTACCTGCAAGAAAATGTTTTGAGACAGGCACCACTATGTTGCTAGGCTACATACAGTATGCTAAAGGTCACCAAGTCTAAAGTTCGTTAGACGTGACGGAATAACGCGTCACTGGGGACAGAACAGATATTTGGTGCTTGAAATGAAACTTTTAAGTCGTTAATTGTCCAGTAACTGCTTTATGGTGGTCAAGGAAACGCTGGGCACAAGCGGGTATTTCACCAGGATGGGATGCCACATGCACACATACATTCACATTCAGAAGCAATTTAGTATAGCCAATCCACCTATCAGCAAGTTTATAGAGAGTGGGAGGAAACCAGAGAACCTGGAGCAAACCCACGTGCCACCTGTAAAATCTAATATTACAAATAACTTATTTGTCCACAAACTTCTCCCCTTCTTCCCACTGTTCAGCTGGGGTTTTTTACAAACTGAATTGTTCACAGGATTATGGGATATGTAGGAAAGCAAAGGATGGCATCAAAATGTTGCCAGATGAAGGTACCTCAGGAGGTTGTATTATGTACAAATATTTGAATCTCAATAACGATGCCTTCCTGCCTTTGTCTTAAGGTTTTTAACATACAAGGTGGTTGAATGATTCAGACTACAAGCATGTGTGTGTGTGGAAATAAGTACCAATTAGATATTCTGACCTGGTTACTGGATTTGGCAGACAGGCATTTCCCAAAATACAGTGTCTCCTTCTCACATAAGCTGCTGCAGGCTGTACCATCGATCACCCCCTTCTGGAACTTATCACACTGAAATAAACACACACACACACACACACACACACACACACACACACTCTCTTACACTTCACATCAGAGAAACACCACTGTTTGCCTCTGCACTGTATTTTCTGACAGGTTAAACTGTAGTCATGTTCCAGCAGATGGCTCCCTCATCACGATTATCGCCTCTCGGAGGAGCTCAGATATGCTGGCCTTGGGTGTGAAATGTTGGGGCTGAACTCACAATAGAGTTTTTGCACTCATGTCCACGGCACAGCTCTGTATAGGAGGAGTACTGGACATATATCACCCAGCTTCCTACAAACACGGCCAGCCAGGAGAAGAACAGGTACTTCATGTGCAAGTAAGAGAACCGAGCCTAGACACAAGACAGAAAGAAAGAACAGAGAATATTATGAGATGGTCATACTAAACTGCCATTTTCAGTAAAGAAATGAAATGAATAAATAAAAAAATAAATCCACCCTGAATGATTAGAATATATATCATTTAAAATGAACAGATGATTTTCACTGGCATCCAATATTTATTTTGTAATGTAATGTCCGAGTTGACTTTTTTTTTTTTTTTAATTTAATTTAATTAAATTTAATTTAAACTACTTGCTTTGACATGTTGGTCTACTTTGTCTTTGGTAACAGTTTCCTGAATTACCCACAATGCCATTTGAGTACCTGCTGATAGTGGTGCCAGTGAGAATTAGGACTTGCTCCATCTGTCTCGCACTACCTCATTTGTACGCTCTGCTCAAACAGATAAAGCTCAAAAGCTTCAACGTTCCTGCTAATAACATGGTCAACACAATCGTGCTCGTCATCTCAGAACGTTCAGAGTCTAGCGTTTGCGGTCTCCACAACTTCTCAAATGAATTTCTTTCTTTTATTTCCTCATTAATATGATGTTTAACCTGCTGGAAATCGGTAAGAGTAAGAAAAACTGACAGCCATCACAAGTTGGAAAATTTTGCAATTGTCCCCCTGTGACATCAGTGGCAGACAACTTCTCATATGAATAATTAAAAAAAAAAAAATGCAGCAATCAACTAATTAGCACCAGAAATCACAAAATATATCAAATATTTCAATAGAAATGTATTTAATTCAGGTTTCAGGATGGAGTTTTCCTTCAAAGCCTAATCAGTAGTAGCTGCATAAACACAGAGTGAGACACCCAGCAAGCAGATGCATAAATATTAAGACATTTAATAGTCATATTTTTGGGTACATTATTGCTATAGATAGCACCAGTGAAAATGTGACATGAAATTTTTACTCGGATCTCACCTAAAATGCTGTGTAATAGAAATTAAACTCCAAGTCGGATTTCTGCGGGAAAAAAATAAACAACTATACAAAGAACAGCAAGTGCGTTGTACCCTACTGACAGAAGAAAAACAGAACCGAGGTTGATTTGTTATTCTTGGATGTCAAGTCCAGATTTGATTGTGAGGAAACCAGTTATGAAGTGTTTCTCTGCTCTAACTATTGAGCCCTCAGTTTACAACACTGCAGTGAGAAGCGTTTTAGAAAGCCTAATACAAACGAGAAGCTGGTGAGACAAAGCACTGAACATTTGGGAGCACATTCCCCTGAAGACATCTCTGTCTTCAGTGACCTGACACGCTCCTGTCTGAAAAACCAGATCTGACATTATCGCTCCTCCGGCACTGACAAGTGGAAAAGGGGCCTTGTAGTGCAGCACAACAGCTTCCAGCACTGATGACTATTATTAAGTATTATTGAGAGAGAGAGAGAGAGAAAGGGAGAGAGAGAGAGAGAGAGAGAGAGAGAGAGAGAGAGAGAGAAGTGAGTGTGTAAGAGAGAGAGAGAGAGAGAAGTGAGTGTGTAAGAGAGAGAGAGAGAGAGCGAGAGAGAGAGAGAGAGTGTGTATAAGAGAGAGCGGGGCAGCTGTGGCTCAGGTGGTAGAGTGGGTTGTCCACTAATCTTAAGGTTGGAGGTTCGATTGCCGGCCCGCATGACTCCACATACTGAAGTGTCCTTGGGCAAGACACTGACCCCAAGTTGCTCCCGATGGCAAGTTAGCTCCTTGCATGGCAGTAATGCTACCATTGGTGTGTGTGTGTGTGTGTGTGTGTGTGTGTGTGTGTGTGAGAATGAGACACAATGTAAAGCGCTTTGGATAAAAGCGCTATATAAGTGCGCCATTCACCATTTACAGAGAGAGAGAGAAAAAGAGAGAGGGAGTGTAAGAGAGAGAGCAGCTTCATTTATTTCCTGACAGCAATCGAGTGGTTTGGAGGAGTAAGAGGTAGGTCTCTGCTCCAGTTGTTACTGTACTTAATCTTCGCCACCTGTGAGCCATGCCTGCACAATAAAACAGTTCTTGGCATAAAAGCACTCGCCTGCAGCAAGAGCAGAAAACAGCAGCGAACAACCTAATAAAGGTGACAGTGTTTTCTGACAGCATATTGAATAGACAGGATGACAGATGAGAGACAGAACAAGTTGTACTGAGGAGGTGAGAGTCGGGCTGTTACCAACAGATGCGAAGGTGATAACACTCAACATGATGCGAAAGCAGAAGGCTATATTCCTATTATAGTGCGCCATATGCCACAGAAATCTAAAGCCTCAATGATGTTAGCGTTATTGCAATATTTATAAAGGGGAATAAATTATTAACATCAATGCCTTTCTGAATGGACACCTCTAATTCTTAGAAAAAACTGAATATTAAAACCTGCCTCGTGCAACAAGAAAGCTGCACATTAAGTACTTAAGACTGCAGTAGGATAGATCATTATTTTAAAAATGCTATGAAATGGGATCCATTCCGGGGGGTATTCCTGTCTCCATCTCAGTGTTCCCGGGACAGGTTCGAGATCCACCACGACCCTGAACCGGCCATAAAGAGGTTACTGAAATGAACGAAAAATTACTTTTCACATTTCAGAAGATTATATACACATCAGCATGCAGCTATAGTAAATTTATTATTTATAGAAAATTCATATTAAAGAGGGTGCGGGAAAAAAGATCAATCATTGGCCTAATGGTTTCCATTAAACACTTGCTTATTCTTTCTTCAGTTACAGCTGTTAAAGATGAAAGACCTAAAATATCAGGACAGATTTTTTTTTTGTCCTGGTTCATCATCCAGTCATCAAAACCATCATACTACAAGATTTGTCCACTTAATAAGCAAAAAAAACCAAAAACACAACCTTTTCAGACTTTGCTCACGATTCCCAACAAACAAATTCTCACAGAATAAGCAAATGTAACTGCAGATCAAAACAAACATGGTGTAAAATTGTTCGGCTACTTCACACAACGTCAAGGTTACGTTGTGTTTTCACGAGACGTCAGTGTTCTACCCACACTACAGGATGAGGAGTCAGAAATACTGAACATGTTTTTAAACTGGACTCGGAGTAGATCAGAGGTGTTAAGATCTTCACATCAAAAATACACCATAAATGCACAGCACAATTGATTCTAGGCCTTTCTATTTGGTTTAAGCACTTTGACTCAAGTCCAGGGCAAACATTTGTTATTATTACAGCTGCACTAAAATGATTGCTCGCTGTAAATGATCTCAGCATATATAAACATACATCATCACCGATGACACATTAAATTATGCTTACAGCAGAGGATTAGCAGACAAATCACAGACTTGAAGGAGCCTCTTTCATTCATTAGTTAATGATTATCTGTCCCGGGTTTGACAGTGATGTATGTCTCCACTCATGTGCTTTTTGCTTGTCCTAGCCTTATGCAAAGAGGTTGTAAATCAGGCCTCCAGCTTCTTAAAACATGTTGATAATGTATCCGCAGAAAAATCTTTTAAACATTTTAATCGGCCCTCTGTTTTAAGAGGTTGTGATTTAACTGCCACTACTTGATAATGAACTTATCTTGGAGACTGGAGCGTCTTCGTTCATTTTCTTGAATGATGCTCAAGCATTATAATTGAACATGCCAATGGGAAGTTGACTGATTTGCGTTTTAAGTAAGGCACTACGATGCCATTACAGAAGTGTTCAAGTCTCTATTAAAAACATCGCCTCATGCTATTACAAATAGGACATGGTTTAAGAATATCATTGTGATAATGCCATGTTGGAGAGAAGTTAGTGTAGCAACAAAAACCGTACAAATGGAGGGTTGAAGTTTGAAGACAGAGACAGAGGGGGAAGATTCATTCCAACACCTGAGTGCCAGGACAGAGACAAGACTTGATGCATGTAATTAGGAGGGCTGAGAATAAATACACAGTGTATCATCCTTCCTCGTTTCCTTCACTGGCAGAATAGATCTAGCAGTCAGATTCAGTCCGTCAGTCTGTTAATTTAATCTAATCTCCCTCCCTTTTTCTTCCCCTTGTGGCTCCACTAATGACAGGCCATTGCTTCCTGTCTCCCCTGAGCACTCAGAGAGATGCTAATGTAGCCATCACTATTCCATCTTACTTTCCCCTTCTGCTCATTCCCCTAAACCCCCATTAAGTATCTTTCTGCTTCCCCCCCACTTCTCTCTCTCTGAATCACTTAGGCATGCTGACAGATATGGGTGGTCTGGCATCCTGTGCTCTCCTTCATTCTCCCACATAATCCAGTGTACTTGTCACTACAGGATTAACGTGTGGGAGAGTGTTGCAGAACTTTTCACCAGACGGTACGACATAGTACAGTTACCAATCCAAGTCCAGAATTATCCATACCCTAGTGTAGTGCATGCCCATGAAAGTAGTTAGCGTTCTCTGAAAATGGCAGGGTGGTGACATCATTTCCCACATGACACTAATGTTAACACAAAGGGAAAATAATCACAATTACCACATTTCAACTGGGAAACCTCCAAAGATGAAATTGTCAGAGCTTTCTGACCAAACCAATTTCTCATGTTTAAAAAAAAATTTTTTTTTTATATATTATATAAAAATATAATTCAGTTTATTTTGAATTGCAAATGATAAATAGCACCACCCATTTTCATTCATTCATTTTCAATAACCATTTTTCCTAGTCTTTGAGCCTATTCCACAAGGAACACTGGAATGCACCCTTTATGGGACACCAGCCCATTACAGTGCTCCATGCTCGTACACATCTAGGGGCAATTTAGAGTCACCAATCCACTGGTATGATATTGGAAAGTGGAAGGAAACTGGAAAGCCCAGTGGAAACTCACATGCACATGGGGAGTACACAGACAGTAATCCGAGCTCAGGCTAGAACCATAACACTGGAGTTATGAGGTGGCAACACTACCTGCAGCACCACTATACTGTTGTTTACTGAAGTAATGGCCTATGACGAGTTTGTGGTGACCGTCCTTGAACAATCAGTGGTGTACACTATTTCTATATGTCTTTGTTCAGTACTCTCCTGGCAAGAAGGGCAACCGAATTCAACTTGGATATCTTGGCAATAAAAGTAACAACAAAGCAGGATACCACAGATTTGTTTCCATACTGTGACATACCACACTGTCTGGTAAACATGAGCTATTAGTGTGACGGTTTGAAAGAGGAGGAGATCTTCCAGCTCTGTTTATTGGAGAGATTCGGAGTGGCCTTGAAAAGGTCAAAATAACTGGAAAAAAAAATCCCCATTGCTTTTAGATTGCACATAGTAATTCGACCCGATAACAAACTACTATCCTGTGACATTTCTATGAAGCCTGTCCTTACCCTGTATACAAATACCAAAAGTGTTCTGGTGAAGCTAAAAGTGTAAAAATACTAAATCTTTTTGTGCTTGGCTTAATTTGTCTAAGGAACATGAACAATAATTAAAAAAAAAAAAAAAAAAAAAATATATCAAGCAACATATATTCATAAAGCACATTTAAATGACCAAGTGTGCTACACAATAAAATAGTCATTTTCTTCAAGAAAATAAAATGCAAAAAATTTTCCTGAAGTACAGCCCCCTCTGAAAGTATTGGAACAACTAAGCCAATTCTATTGTTTTTGCTATACACTGAAGACATTTAGGTTTGAGATCAAATGTTGAATGAGACAATAGATCAGAATTTCAGTTTTCATTTCCTGATATATACATATAGCTGTGAAACAACTTGGAACATGGCTACCTTTTGTTTGAACCCAGCCCCCTGTGATCAAAAATATTGGAACATGCAACTGATAGGCATTTCTTGCTGCCAAGGTGTGTCCTGTTAGATTGATTGTTTAAAGAATTCATAGTTCTGAAAGTCTTTTATTGGTTTGAGGCCTAGGTTTCATCTGTGAAGACTGCATTTGTTGTTAAAAAGGATAAAACAAAAATGAAGAACAGAGAGTGGTCTTTGAGAGGAAAGCAAGCCATGTTGAAGCTGAGAAAAGAGAGAAAATTGAGTCATTGCACAAGCATTGGGCATAGCAATACAGCGATTTGGCTATAATTACAGCCCAAGTCTATTGGGATATGCCTCTATCAGCTTTCCACACCTGGATTCTGATACACTATATGGCCAAAAGTATGTGGACACCTGACCATTACACCCATATGCTGACCTTCTCCAAACTGTTCCCACAAAGTTATCGTTAGGATTTCCCTTTACCGGAACTAAGAGATCCAAACCGGTTTCATCATGACAATGATCTAGGAGAATCTAGTAGAAAGCATTCCCAGATGAGTGGAGGTTATTATAACAGCAAAGGGGGGCACCAACTCTGTGTTAATGGCCATGGTTTTGGAATGGTCACTTACGGGTGTGATGGTCAGGTGTCCACTTTCTTTAGCCACACAGTGTATTTTTTCCCCATTCTTTTTGGCAAAATTGCTCAAGCTCTATTAGAATGGATGGAGACCAATGGTTAACAGCAACTGCCAAGTCTTGCAATAGATTCTCAATCAGACTGAGGTTTGGGCTTTGACTGGGCCATTCGAACATATTCAGGTTCTTGCTTTTGAACCACTCCAGTGTAGCTTTGGCAGCATGATTAAAGCCATTGTCCTGTTGGAAGGTGAACCTCTACCCCAGGCCCATGTCTCTGTAAAAGGTTTTCTTCTAGGATTGTCCTGTATTCAGCTCCATTCATGTTGCCTTCAGCTATAACCAGTTTACCAGTCCCTGCTGAAAAATAGGTCAAGTGACACTTTAATTGCCACATGTGCACTCCATTCAACTAATTACAAGATATCTAAAGGCAACTAATTGCAGCAGAGCTAATTTTGAGTTTTCACACCTATAGGGGTTAATTATGATGTATTATTTACAAAAAAACTTAATTTTTGTAAAATTTGTAAATCATTTTGCAAAGTATGTTGATGTCTGCACCAACTTTAATATTATGGGCTAGATCATGTAGATTCATACATATACGTATATCCCAGTTAAGCCCTTTTCAGTTCCAGGTTGTAACAGTACAAAATTAGTCACACTGGATGTCCTTAATCATGGTACCAACCATAGTTAGACCAAAAACCAAACTACAGAGGTTAACCTTAATAGCTTTAAGCCACTTGGGTTGACTGATTGCTCTCTGGTGTTTTGAGGTGTTACCATGGCAACGCTCACTTAATTAGAGGAATAAGTTCTCTGTTCCATGTTGTGTTCTTGCTGGTCAGTGAATAAATGTGTATCGAAAGTGCTGCTCTCCTGCTTCAGAGTATTTACTGCCTTTGTGACCGAGTCAATGTAAAACATATATTACACACACACACACACACACACACACACACACACACACACACACACACACACACACACACACACACACAGAGAAAAACACACTGTTGGGCAGATTCTGAGTTTTTTTTTCTATTAATTGTAAAAGCCAGGGCCAAATAAAGAAAAGCAAAAAAACATTCATAATAGTGCTGGAAGTATAGTAGAGTGTAAGTGAATTTGAGCCAAGCACACTTTGTATTACAACTTCAACAGCACAAAAACCTCCATCAAGCTCTTTCAGATGATGCTCTGCTGGGACATTTAGATGGAAATACACAAACTGTAGATAAAAGTGAATTAACTTCACTCAACCTTGTAATTCCTTACATTTATATAGCACTTTTCTAGACACTCAAAGCCGTTAGTACTAGATTTCCAGTATTTTACAGAAAGTGGCTCAAGAGTTTGATTCAGAGGAAATGCATACACATTTTCAAGTCATTAAGAAAGGTTATTACATTAAGCTTCAAATAATTTGGACACAACAGGAACAGGGTATACAATGCCAAGGATATCTGACAGTTTTACAGTTGAGGAAATACACTACAGGTGAATTGGGTAAATTTTTTAAAACTGTATAGTAAATTCTTTATCTGTCAATTTCTGGTATTTCTACAAGCATTTTTTAGGTACTGACTAAGTAAATACACATATTTCCAAAAATCTACTTATTTTATGTTGTTAGAATAAAAATGTTTATTTCACTGTGAAGACACTCAAGAAAAAGTGTTTTACAGAAAGGAAAGATCATTCCATCAATATCATTTTGTACTGGTTAATCAACAGAATAGCATGCAATGTTAAAAAATATTTTAATAAAAATTTAGTTTTCATGTTTCAGTTAAAAAAATATCTACGGTAAATCAACAATAACCAACATTTTAGGAAAATCCTCTGCAATATCCTTCTAAATATGGAGGAGAACGAACATGTAAAATTTCATGAATGCATGTGGTCTAGATACAGAGGTTTTTGGTTCTGAATATTAAAAATATATATATTTTGAGAAAATGGTTTTAAAAATACAAATGTAGTTTGATGCATTTACACTCTAGTTAGTCAGATGTATATGGTTTATATATACGAAATTGACATCTATACCATAATGACACAAACTGACTAACGAGGAAACAAGCTTTTTAAAAAATGTTCCATATATTTAATAATATATAGACAATAAGAGAATTTAAGAGAATTTTTCAATAATAAAACTATTAAATGCTAAACTTCAATGTTCAAATGTTACAAAATTCAATGTTATCCTCTTTGAAAATGTAAGCAGATACCCTGATACACCAAAAACTGTAATGTAAAAGGTTGCATGGTCATCATACTGTGAATTTTTCCTATTCCATTTTTCCACTACCAAATGCAAATAGGTTTATTTTTTTTAGATTTTAACATACAGTATATCTGATGAATTTTTTTATAGCATTAGATAAGCTGGTTTAATACAATTATTTTATTCATATTTAGAAGAAACCTATCCCAGGAACACTGGGCACAAGGCAAGAGAACTGCAACCCTGGATGAGATGTCAGTCCATTGTATAGCACCATACACACACACACACACACACACACACACACACACACACACACACACACACACACACACACACACACACACACACACACACACACACACACACTTACTTATTCACACCTACGGCTAATTTACTGTAGCTTTCTCTATGTAAACCTGGAGTGAACCGGAGAACCGAAAGAAAATCCACACAAACATTGGGAGAACATGCGAAACTCCATGCAAACAGTAACCCAAACCCAGTATTAAACCAGACACCCTGGAGCTGAGAGATGGTGATACTGTGCCACCATGGTTTAATAATAATGATGCAACTTTGTTGAATACCTTGCATTCTGAACATGAACAGAAGCAACAGATCTTGCCTTGGCCATTGCTTTAAGTCTTTACAATAATTTTCAACATGTAAAACATATTGCGTGCTGGCATTAACATTATGGGATAAATACCTTGTTATTTTTAGAGCATTGCTGCTTCCCAAGATCCTTATTCAGTGGTGTGAACACTGCAACTGTGTTCAACTTAAACATTATG
The DNA here is from genome assembly GCF_023375685.1 of Ictalurus furcatus. Lineage (NCBI taxonomy): Eukaryota > Metazoa > Chordata > Actinopteri > Siluriformes > Ictaluridae > Ictalurus > Ictalurus furcatus. The sequence continues at coordinate 10,715,061 of NC_071265.1, read as the reverse complement.
ATTAAATTTTTTTTGTATTTTTTTTGTGATAAGTCTTCAAGAAACAATTTGCAGACATGAATTTGCCAGTAATGAAATCTCACATGAACACTATTTTAAAAAATAGTTTTTTAAATAATAATCGGTGGTGTTAAACTCTAAGGACATGCTGTCATGGCGTAAATACTTCCCACAATATATCGATCCCTGAGTGGTCAATCAAGCAGCATCCATCTCCAGACCATTATAGGTGTAACATTACAAAATAGTGCACAAAAGCAATACATAGGCTACGTGACCTATTCCATTAATGTGTGGAGAATTTAACTTCATCCCTGCTAATGTGGATTGTTTATCTTCAGGGTAGTGGTGTTCAAGACTGAAGAAGAGCTAATCAATGACAGGTTATTGATCTGAGGTTGTTCATTCTGCTTTTCATTAATAGAAGCAAGAGAGAAGAGGCGAGGCTGTAACGGCACAGATACATCCAGACCTCACTGCACCTCAAAGGCTTATATCCATCACTTTTAATGAAACTGTGTGAAAGATTTAGAGGACATCTACTGACCAAATGCCAAGCCTACAGACTTTGAGGTTCTATAGGATTTACTTGTAATTTTAATTGTACTCCAACAGCACAACTAATAATACATTGGCATTGCTTGGCAAACTGTAATCCTACATTGGCACTGAAAGATTTTATTTCTCTCCATTTACAACAAACATATTTTTCCCCCTCAATTAACAAGAAATGCACTACCCTCAATATTCATATTTGAATACTGAACTTTGACACCAACAGTTGCAAGACTTACTAGCAGATCCCGTGATGAAATTGTGGGATTCTTGGAGACTTTTTGAATCAGGTGGTCTGAATTAGGCTGAATTTACTGAGACGGCCAGACCTGCATAAATCGGCAGTCGTTTGAAATCTGTGCCACTTGTAGATTATTTTCCTTACAGTGGAATGACGCATTTCAAATAATTGGGAGAGCTTTTTAAATCCGTTGCCAGACTCATAGGCATCCACAACCTTTTTTCTGAAGGCCTTACAGAACTCTTAAGATCTTGGCAAGACGACAGCACAAACATCAATAGCAAAGGGAACACCAGACACTAGATATGAGAGGGGTATAAATAAGACCGGTTCCACCTGCACTCCCTTAGAAGGTTTTGATCACTGGTACCCAATCTTGATCACCTGATTTTAATTTTATGGATTTGAAGTTGTGATAAACGTAGGGGTGAACTTACTGTTTCCATATGACTGATCTGTTTTTTTATTCATTTAAATTGTGAAAATTAGTACAAAATGTCAATTTTATTTGTCATTTCATAGAGTGTATCAACTTTATTAATAGGCAATGTTTCAAAGAGGATCAACTGTCTGCTTGTCCAAATATGTAAAAAAAAATATATATATATATTTTTTTTTTCATGGGGTGTACTTATTTTTTTTGACATGACTGTATACATCCAAAAACAAGTTTTTGGAAGTCTTTTATTGAGGCTCCTACATTTTGATAAACTAGTGTGCCGCTGCTCTTTAACACTGGCCAAACTCAGACACAGAGCATGAAGCGTAGCACAGTCACTAGATTCTGTTCGTCAATCAGACTGCAATCTTCAAGGTTCTGAAGCTTGTGACCAGGAAAGTGTAAAAATGTCAGACACTTTGTTAACTGTCAGCTGAGACAAGGCTAAACTGAATCTCTTTGATTCATAAATATGAAACAAACTTATTATGGTCACATGATTAATAGCAACAGTCTGGATGGATGAAAGTGTGTGTTAAACTACCAGGGTTAAAATGTTAAGATGGCTTACTTATATCATTTGGCAGAGGATAAAATGGGCTACAAGCAGCATACCAGAATGATGCTCAGGACAGGTGGGCCTTTAAGGTGATGTTTAGGACCCACCAAAAACTATATTTTGCATTTATTCAGGTTGTATTTGCTTTATATTGTATTTCGTTTGAAGATCTAATGCTATTTAGTATGAGATCTACATAAAAACAGATTTTTTTTTTTTTAAAGGATAAGCTAACCAAGCACTCATCAGGTCATAATTTTATACATGAAACATTTAGTCCTCGAGATAAGCAATATCTCAAATTAAGATGCTCTATGCTCTGATTAAAAAGGTCCTATGTACAAAAAAAAAAAAAAAAAAGACCCTTTATATGGACTTCCATAGTTTTTTCTGTATTTACATCCCAACTTATACATTTGTCCACTAGTTATGGAGACTAGGTATGTTTTTTTGTTTTTTAATTCAAGCTATATCTGAAGATCACATGTTTAAATACAAGGATTTGTATTCTTGCATGTTAAAAAGCCACATGGCACTGAGAAGGAAGTAATCCCTGAGGAGATTTGCATACATCATTTAAACAATCCTTGCTGATTTGCAGTTAAGCTAAAAATGGCTTGTTTGGGTTGACAGCAACACAGGAGGACCAACATCCTGATAGACTCTCAGACACACACTGTGCTCTGGGACTGTAATCTACCCCCTGTGGGCCACAAGTCACACAGTTTTTCCACTCAGCTCTCTCGATGACTGGAGTGGGATTTCAGAAATGCGTCACACTGCAGGTATGTACCATCTAGCAGGTCCGTTGCATTTGCTTTTCATTCACAATATCTTCTGCTACTGGGAGAGATATGAAAAGAAAGAAGTATTGCGTTCATATTCGCTTTTGCCTCCTCCTTATCAGCCATACATAATTCATGTTCATAAAGTGATTCCTCTGTGCCCTCTCCCTAATGGCCCCCTCCTCATCAGAGTGATGAACGATCGAACGATAGCCAAAGAAACAGGAGGAATGATGGAGGAAAAGAGAGGTGATGAACGAGTAAGAGCACAGTATAAAGCAGAAATGCAGTGGGACTGCTTTCTGTAAATATGAAAGGAAACACGGGGGTTCTCAGAGTGTGCTAGGGTCCATATATTTGTGAGAAAATGAGAAAGATAAAGATGGGTCCGGATTTGAGAGAGATAATTGCTGATTGTGCTACATATTAGCAAAACACAAATAGCGGCGCGGCAATAACAATAATTAGCTTCTTCGCTCTGCACCCTTTGCTTCATACACAATCTGAATGGTGCAATTTGCCATAAAAGGGGGGTGGGAGTCATATTTCCTTTGGGAAGGAGATGCACTGAATGGGACATGCTCTTATCTTGCACTGTGAAATGTAATGACTCAATTTGCTTCCCAGATGGATCCTTGGCAAATAATTGTGGTTGCAGAAGGCCGTGTCAGAACAACTTGTCGGCAAAAATAACGTACAACATCCTTGCCTTCCCACAGTGGTGGTACCATCTTGTGCTTGAAGCAAAAAGCATACACAAAGTGATTATTTATAAGATAAACAAAATTATTCTCTACATTTTTTTTTTTAAGAAAGGAAGATTTAAAGATTTCCCAGCAAGGTTGCCAGATCTAGGTGACAAAACTAGCCCAACATCCATTGAAGTCTACACTATATGGTCTGCACGTACTATATGGCCAAGTATGTGAACACTTGACCATCACAGACATATCTGGGTCTTTCCTAAACTGTTGCTACAAACTTTGAAGGACACAATCGTATAGGATGTCTTTCTAGGCTGTACATTACAATTTCCCTTCACTGAAACTAAGACCCAAACTTTTCCAGCATGACAATGCCCCTGTGCACAAAGCGAGCTCCATTAAGACATAGTTTTCCAAGGTTGGCATGAAGAACTTGGGTGGCCTTAACACAGCCCTGACCTCATGAACTAGAACACAAATGTGCACCAGGTCTCCGCACCCAAAATCAGTGACCTGGCCTCACTAATGTTCTTGTGGCTGAATGGGCAAATCCTCACAGCCACACTCCAACATCTAGTGGAAAGGCTTCCCAGAAGAGTGGAAGTTATTATAACAGCAAAGGGGGGCCAAATCTGAAACAGGATGTTCAACAAGCACATATGGGTGTGATGGTCAGGTGTCCACATACTTTTGGCCATAGTGTAGTTCAAAAGCAACCCAATGGTCCTGTCAAATTCCACTGCAACTGTATTGCCATATTTACACTGAAATATGCTACATGTTTTAAATAAACCCTGCAATTTTAATATAATAAACAGCTCTTTCATCAAGCTCCTAAGAATATTCTTACATACTGTATACTGTCAAATACAGAATACCTCTAAGAATGAGTACACCAATCCTAGGATGTACACTATACATATGTATACAGTAAAAGTTGTCTACTATATTTTATTTCATGTGCATTTATCATAGATACAAATCTTATTTTTTCTAATACACCAATTCATCTCAAATACTATAGGCCATATTGAGAGTTGGTGACTTGAGTACAAAAATTCTGTGAATATTTACACAGGGTAAGTTACTCATATTCAGAGTTTAGTTACACGGCTGCTTAAGTTGATTTTCTGGTCTTCTCTGAGGTTGCCAGATTTTCTTGAGTAGAAGTGTCCAACACCCCCTTTTTTTTTTTTTTTTTTTTTTTTTTTTTAAAATAGCGTCTAACTCACTGCCTTTAAACACAAGCACATGCCTTTAAGCTTGAATATTGGAGCAAAGAAAATGCAGACTGAAGAAGCAGATTGTGTTTTTTTTTTCCTTTGCTGTCCAGTGCAACATGATGTAACAAAAAAGCAAGAGACAACTTAAAAATTTAAAAAATAGAAAAGACTAATTCGATGATGTATGAATAAGATGACTGCATTCAAATAAGAATAATAGGCCGAGTCTAATATATTACCAATTTTTCCAGTTTTGATTAAGTCGATGTGTGTGTGTTGTGGGGGGGGGGGGGGGGGGGCACACTAGTAGTGAAATGGGAGTTGAATAAGATGTCTTTATTGTCTGCCCCCATTTCCACTCATGTACAGAAAGCTTCACCCCCAAACTTATGATAGTTCAACTGGACTTAGCATGCTAATTAGAGTTACCATCAGTAAAAACTCATCACATCACTTTCAAACGCATGCAGACATTCAACTGCTTGAAAGCCAACTTACAACTCTACAAACATGCACCCTCTCCTCATGATGATTTATGATAATGTGAAGTAGGGATTGGCGACATGGACTTAAAACTAGATCACGATATTCTCTGGTATTTATTGTGATAATGATATTAGTGACGATATAAATATAGTACCATGCACCACTGTTTTTAGCTACAAGTGATATCTATGATCTTGAGAACCTCAGAAACACAAACATTAATCTAAAAATAAAACTGATTTTCTGTAACCAAACCAGTTCCAGATTGTACAGGTAGCTTCTCATTTAGAGATCAACTCCTCCTCAGCTTCATGTCCGCCTTCCGCCATACTTGTTTTCACTCTGCACATGAGCTGCGAATGGGTCGCGGAACGTCACACACAGAAATACGTCATCAACTAGGCTTTATTGTTATTATCACGGGAAGACGAATTCTTATTGTGCGGAGAATTTCTACCGGTATATTGCAAACAATAAGATATCGCCCATCTCTCATGTGAAGGGCATTAGGGGGAGGTGTCTATATAATGACTGACAAGAGACCAACGCACATGTAAACAAACCTTCCGGACCTTCTCAGAAAGCAGGTTTCCAAGCTGGGTTATTTTTTCAGCTTCGTAATACACTTGTTCTGAGACAATGACTTAAACTGTTAATTTAAAAAAAAAAAAAAAAAAAAGCCTTTTACACAATTTTCCACATTATTCCTACTAGTAAGAAATGAAAAATATTGACTATTGCACCTTTAAGTCCGTAGTCACGAGTGAGGTCTGCATACTGATGCACAAAATTTCAGACAAAAACAAAAACCTGCAGCAGCAAGTTCAAAGTATCCCAATTCCATGGGAAATCTGCAGAGTTGGCAACCCTGTATCCCTGTATCACAGCATGCCTGTGCCTCTTTCTCCTCCCAGGAGATGCGCTTGTTGATGGAGATGTCACATAGGCAGCATGGGCCACTAGGTAGTCTGATTAATCTCGTCTCAGACAACCAGCAATCATCCGACCCAGCCTTCCCACTGGCAAAATTCCAACACGACAGCATCCGCCTACAAAGTGGAACCTGGTCAGGTCGTGAAACTTCCCACACAAAACAACCCCTAGAGATCAACATATACATAACAAGCATCTCCCACAAGTATCCCAATGTACAGTACAATACATTAATTTATTTTCAGATGAAAAGAAAATGTTTTGTTAGCAGAGTGCTCTCTTGCTCAGATCATATAGATTTATTTCTGCTAAAGCTACAAGCAAAGGTTTACGGCTTTGTATTATGTCTGAACAGGTATTGAATTGTTTATCCTATCCGTGTTATGACTTATCAGTGAAATCACTGCTATTCCCTAGATTATGTATTTGCATTGTAGCTGCAGTATAACATTTCTAACTGCCCAGTCTGTGCAACCTCGTTTAGTTTGTGACACAGTTCCCTGTGCTCTGAAAGCTCAGTTCTCAATTCTCATGGGCAAAGAAAAAAAGGAGGCTGGACGACTGGCAAAGCCTGTAGCCCAAAGCAGTGTTAAAATAAGGCTCCCATTCAGAGAGTGGCCCTGAACTAATAAGAGACTAGCATGAGCCTGGTGTTTTTACCACGTTAACCAACCTAAAACTCTACACAGAAGTAAAGTCTGAATAATGGGTGAATTCCTCTGCATGGACAAAAAAAAAACCCTAAAGTATAAAGCGCTACAAAGACATTTTTTATAGAATACAAACCATTAAAATGTGAATATTGAAACAGACCATACAAAAATTGAGGTCATTTAATTTTTTCTGTCTATTTCCACTATATGTTTGCTTTTTGCTGCTAGGTGTCAAAGGCTTATTTCAGCTCAAAAACAACAAAAAAAAAAATGCTGATCTGCTGCCAACATTTCCTCTAAGCGGGACTTAAATCAACTTCATACGGCACTATAAATTCATTCTGTGCATTTTGTGTCATGTTGCATCAACAACGCATGACATTTGGTGCATAACTTAAAGAATTTCCCAGTCAGCTATAATAAGAAATCGAAAATACGTAGATCAGTAGAAGAATTTATAGATCCTTGGGTCTAGAAAGCCCTTTGAGATTTGGACTTGTCTGGACTGGAGAACATGTACCTGCTTCCTGATTTGTGCTTTGAAAGCAAGTCCTCTGCCCTTCCTACATGGCTGACTGCTTAAGAGTAATTTATTTATCTGGTCCAGAGTCACTTAAACAGAGACCTGAATGTCCCTAGAGGAGACGTGAAACGTTAAGAGAAATGTGAATATAAACCTGTCACAGAAGAGTTGATTTCCTCCCAGTGGTAAACAAAAACGGCAGCTAGAAGACTGAAACAGAATCAAGATTGTGGGCTCCGTTTTACATACAGCCATCTTTCTGTATAACATTACAATCAATCCATTGTAAACCATACATGCTGCAGGCTAACTTGGTTCCTAGACCCTTCCATATTATCAGCTTTCCAAAATCTTGCCCCAGTCCCACAAAATGATACAAATATACATAGCCAAGGAAATACTTAGCACTTGTATAGTCCTACCTAATACACTGATGTTGCCCTTGATTGTAAACATCTTCAGGGAAAATCCTGATGTAGGCCAGGAATAAATATTAATATGTACTCGATAACAGTATTTCAGTGGTAGCTGGTCATGATATTAACTGATCAGACAAGAGATGTTCAATTAAACTATTAGGTTTGAGCAATGCATTATATATCATGATGTCTCATTGATTGCATATTAGGAATGATGTGAGGAAAACTATTAAACACGCACACTTAAAGGAAGATACTACCCGCTACTGCGAGTGTTTCAAGCTCTCAATGCTATTGTGCTTCATCCCACGTTTCCTCTGAACACCAAACATGGTGAACAGAAAGTTGTAACACTTTCATTCAAACCAAAAAGCACTAAACCTATGGTTCGGTCATCTGTCCTTTTGTGGAATTTGTACTTTGATTGGACAATGTGTGTTTAATATAACTACTTTCAGTTTCTCCTTTAAAAAAAAAATTTAGTGGAAATTAAATCTACTATCTTGACATGACAGTCACTGATAGGCTGAATGAATCTCCCACCTGTGCTATGCAAAATCGGTTCTTCATACCATCCTGCTACCAAGAAGCCTGGAACAACCACCAAGCCAGTTTCCTTAGAAAACTACAGAAGAGTGCATCCAAGAGAACTTATTCTGTTTTAAATGCAAAGACTACATTTTTACTGGTTGTTTCACTGTTCGCTATATTGATGACTCAAAGTAATTATTCAGATACTTTGAAGGAATACTCACTTTACAGAATTTCTGTAGCTCTACCTAAAATTGCACAGTACTGTATGTACAGGGTGTATGTTGTACATTGTTGTATAGGTTGAATATAGGTTGTAATATAGGTGCTCATTGAATTCTCTTGCTCTAATTTGACAAGACAGAGTCCTGTGTACGGGGTACATTTATGGAATAAATAGATTTTGATCCATAATCTCTCCAGACAGAAGCACGTCATCCAAGCAGGCCGTGAAGGCTTTTTTAGCTTCCACCTTGCTCCCATTAAGAGTAAAGTGGGCCAGAAAAAGCCCATTCCCAGGAAACTACTGTCTCTTTCATTGACTTTGAGACATCACTGCTCACACACTAGGTCATGACATAAATTTAAGATAAGAGGAAATAAGAATCAACAACACATCCATGGATGACTATGGCGGACATGCTGAAAGAACTGCGTCCTCAGACTCCGCTGACTGAGATTGAGATTGGTACAGCAAACATTGATATAAAAATGAACTTTTCCTTTCCCTTTGTTTATTACAATACACATAACAGGCTGCAGTCTATTCTGAACTTATCTGGAGCCCTACTTCCTCTGAAGACTGAACACTGTCGGGGTTGAAAGTAACAGCCATCTGATCACCCTTTTAAACCACTGTAGGATAAGAGCTTACCTATGCTGGCGCCAGATCCTGACACACTTCTACTGCTGTGGCTCCTCACACTCTGATTTATGATTCTGATGCTCTACTACTGCTTGGAGCTTTCTGTCCTTATGCTTAAACCTCTGCTGCTGTGGATGGTCCCACATGGATTCTCTGAAATATCTGCACTTCCCAAAAACATCAACCTCACAGTCTGCTTGAACTAATGATCTGATAAGATAGACCAGCAGGTTTGTTACTGTCATGCAAGGGGTCTGAAGTACTTGACAGTAGTAGCTGTGCAGGTAAACTGGACCTCACCGAGAAAGAAAATAGCGATGCGTTTTAATTTAAGCTTAATTAGTTAGGCTCATTTTCCCATACAAACAAAGGGTATGTAATGTGGTGTATTATACCACAATGTGTATGTTAACAGATGTTTGGATGCTACACAGGAAACTACCAGAAGAAACTCACTAATTCCCAATTACTGTTACCAATACAAATCACACACTATTGTTTTACACATCACAGGCCTTTTCAATGTCCAGGAAATTTGTATAATCCACTTTTACTTCCACCCCAACAAAAATCAGTACAAGATCAACACTGTAGTTGTTGAAAGAATATTACAGAGCAACTTCTATGGCTTGGATCACTCCATAAAAACTGCAGACATATAAATCATCGGCAATAAAATTTAACATTGCAGTGAATATTGTTAAATATCATGATTACTGCAAGGTGTTCCAACTTGAGATATAGGCAAGATCATTTCAAGGTCATCCTGTTCCTAATTACTGCAAAAAACAATGTCTTTCTAAATTCTCCCCATTAAAAAAATTCTCCCCATTCTCCCGTGTTTGAAATTGTGACGCACCTTGCCTTAACTAATAAAGTAATTATTTTTTACTTCAGTTCCTACCCTTTCCTGTAATGGAAGTCTTTCTATTTTAGTACAGAGACTAGTTAATAATTATCTGTGGGAATGGTTGCGCAGGGTCACGGCACGTTTTGGGTGCGAGGTGTTTTAAAAGTGGTTGCAAATGTAGCCATTGGTGTCTGCATGGGTTACATTCAAACTGTTTTAATAAAAACAGGGTTCACATTAGTAACAACAATATTTCTTTGTCAGTCAGTCAAGCACAATTTATGGTATTTAAAAAAAAACAGAAGAAAATTACCAGAACTTAAGATTATACAATCCCAATTCTGAAAAAGATGGGACAGTATGGAAAATGCTAATGAAAACAAAGAGGAAGGATTTGTAAATGTACTTTGACTTGTATTTAAACAAGAAAACGATACGAAACTGCATAGTTTTTTTAAGATAAATGTTTATTTTGAAATTGATGCATGCAACCTCTTCCAAAAAAGTTGGGACGGGGCAATTTAGGACTAATAGCGACGTGACAAGTTGAAATAAGGTGGTGATGTGAAACAGGTGAGGCAATCGTCTAATCACAGTTTATAAGGAGCCTCCAAAAAAGGCCTAGTCCATCAAGAGCAAGGATGGGTCAAGGCTCGCCAATCTGCCAACAGATGCGTCAGCGAATAAACCAACACTTTAAGAACAACATTCCCCAAAGTCAAATTGGTAGGATTTTGGGCATTTCACCTTCTCCAGTGCACAATATAATTAAAAGATTCAAAGAATCCGGTCAAATCTCAGTGCGTAAAGGGCAAGGCCGAAAACCACTTCTGAGTGCGCGTGATCTCCGATCCCTCAGAAGTCACTGTCTTAAATACCATCATGAGTCTGTAATGGATATCCTGACATGGGCTCGGGAAAACTTTGGTAAACCTGTCAGCCAGCACCATTCGGCGCTGCATCCACAGATGCAAGTTAAGGCTTTACTATGCAAAGCAGAAGCCATACATCAACACTGTCCAGAAGCACCGCCAACTTATCTGGGCTCAGTCTCATCCGAGATAGACAGTAGCACAGTGGAATTGTGTTTTGTGGTCCGACAAGTCAACATTTAAAATAGTTTTTGGACGAAACAGCCATTGTGTTCTCCGGGCCAAAGAGGAAAAAGACCATCCAAGCTGTTAATATCTGATATGGTCTTACCTTAACATCCTAGTGATGCACTCTGTACCCAAGAAAATCTCAAGTGTTCTGAATCATTCTTTCTGATTGGATCAAAAATAGACTTCATGTAGACTTTGATGCTCACCTACAAGACCTTGTCTGGAACAGCACCCTCCTACCTCAACTCTCTCCTGAAGGCTTATATTCCCTCACGCAATCTGCGATTAATCAACAACCGATGCTTGGTAGTACCTACTCAGCGTGGCTCAAGGTTCCTTTCAAGAACATTCAAACTACCTGTTCCTCAGTGGTGGAATGAACTTCCAACCTAAATCCGGACCACAGAATCTCTCACCATCTTCAAAAAACAGCTAAACACCCACCTCTTCCATGAACACCTAACCAACCCATAACCCATTAAAAAAATAAATAATAATAATAATTTACTCTGGCACTTACACCTCTACTCTGCACACTTTGCTTCTTCTGGAACTCAATTAATGGATCTTGTATGGTAGCACTACTTGCATTGTTCTCTGCTTGATATATCGCTTTGCTTGTATTTCCTCATTTGTAAGTCGCTTTGGATAAAAGCGTCTGCTAAATGAATAAATGTAAATGTAAATGTAGACTAAAAGTTTATCTTGAAATATTCAAGTTAACGGATCTTGAAATTGGTCCAAATTTCAACTTGTAAAATGTTTTCCTATTTGTTAACATTTTTATTGATAAATTCATTGTTATTTTCATGTCCTTGTTGCATGCGCAACACAGTAAACGTGACACCTCATAACTCATGTTACGCGAAGTGGAGATGTTATCCTTTGACCCAGATGCTATTATGTCTGATGGTAAAGTCAGTGTAAGGGTGGGAATGTTCTTCAAAATTCCTTCTTCTATGCTCATTTTACCCTCATGTCACAATTTGGCTGCAGTTTTCATGGAGTGACCCAGTTATATTACTGTTGTCTTTCCCCCCCTTGGGCAAACCGCTATTGTGTCACCAGCTGCCAAACACTCTGTTATAACCACAAGCAACAAAAATCTAAAAACAAGAATAAATGTGTACTTGAATGTTACTGCAATTTTAACAAAACTAGGAAAAGTGCTGTTAAAATGACGTGTCTTTAATCAAAAAATTTAACAGGTTTGGGTTTTGTGAATTTACTTTGGTTTTTTTTTTTTTTTTTGGGGGGGGGGGGGGTTTGGGGGGGGGATGCACTTGTCATGGCTCCAGAAAATAAACGCAATGGTACACGTTTGCATAATGTGTCTGATATTTAGACAGCTGGATTGTGTTTAGAATATTAATGTGTTCAGGGTATCTGCAGACTCTTTCCACTGGAAAAATCCAGATCCATGATTGCTAAAAAAAACAAACAAAAAAAACAACAACAACAACAACAACAACAACAACAACAACAAAAAAAAACCCCAGCAAGCGATGACAAAGTAATCGGATGTAGCGCTCCATAAGCCCCACAGATGTGTGTGCAGCAACTTTGCAAAAGCTGCGTTAATACAACTCTTTGTATTTTTCTGTACTCAGCAGAACCCATTACTGAAAATCTCCTCTGACAAATTACTGTCATTTACAGTAAGACATTGTCTGATTTTTCATTGTCTGATTGTCGGTTTTCTATCTGAGCTGTGGGACAACTAAGCATGTTATCAGATAGATAGACAAAGAGTGAAGGAGGTTTTAAAAAAAATAATTTGTTTAATCAAATAAGCTGTGTCTCCAGCTCAAGGTGATCTTGTTGCATAGCTCACAACATTTCCTGGAAGATTTGCTGATAAAGGAGCACTGTTTAAATGCTTTAAATGACTCAGATCTTATCAAAATAAAATAATTTGATGCATTTAGAAGTCATTTTCACTGCTTGGCCTGAAAAGCTACTCAAACACAGGTGAGCTGGTCAAACTGGTAGACCATCTTTGTCAGTTGGTAAGTGCTAGTAGAAAGGAAACGGGTTTCTGAATTTCCTCTACAAATGTTAAATCATTGACAAGTTATTTTTGTTTGTATTTTTTGTAAGTCAATAACCAACAGGAGGTGACTTAGTGGTTAGTATGTTTGCCTCGTACCTCCAGGGTTGGGGGTTAGGGTTGCCTCTGCCTTGTGTGCACAGAGTTTACATGTTCTCTCCGTCCTCTGGGTACTCAGGTCTCCTCCCCCAGTCCAAAGACATGCATTGTAGGCTTATTGGCATTTCCAAACTGTCAACTGTGAACGGGTGTGTGAATGTGTGTGATTGTGTGTGATGGTGTGTGAATGTGTGTGCCCTGCGATAAGTTGACACCCTGTCCAGCGTATCCCCCACCTTGTGCCCAGAGTTCCCTGGGAAAGGCTCCAGGCTCACCATGAGCTTGTGTAGGACAAGTGGTGTGGGAAATGGATGAATGGAACCAAACAGCAAGGCAATTAGACAAGGATTGATCAATTGAGTCAAGGAAAAGGAAGCTGGAGAAAATGAGCAGATCAGCCTGAGCTTTGACAGCTGGTAACTGGTCAGATGAAGCTGGATTTTTCAGCTGGGTGGTGCTGCTCTTTAACTCCCACCAACTCCAGTCAGTTCTGCCTGACTGTAACTTTGGTCTGTTGGTCTGAATTCACTTAATCCTCTCAGAGAATGAGTGAAGAATTAGCATTAGTGTACAGTATAAGCTTGCCAGCTTCACTAACCAGGATGGACGGGGTTGTAGGATAACCAAGATAGACAGTTTGTTGATTAAATAAGCTGTGTATCTAGTTCATGGTGACATTGCAGTACATGATTTAAGTACTCAACTCAATTTTTAAAAAAATATATATATACTTTGGTAAAGGAACATTACTCTAGACTCAGGTATGATCAGAATCGAAATAAGATAAAGAGTCAGACTATGTCTTTGTTACTCCGCTCCTCAATTTCATTGATGTTGCTCTTGAACGTTATGTGACAGGATATTACTGGATGCTATAAAAGCAGAGCGAAAACTGATCTGTTTGTTTGTGTACATCCGCGGTTCAGTATTGATATATGAGAGAGAGAGAGAAAAAGAGAGAGAGAGAGAGAGAGAGAGAGAGAGAGAGAGAGAGCATTAGACTCTGTAGGTAATAAAAAAAAGAGCTGCTAATCAAGCTGTCACTCGTGTAAAACATGCTACAGCAGCACGGTGGGATATTCTAAGTCTTCTCTTGAACTCGTTTTTCACAGCATTTCAAAGAAGGCAAAGGGAAATATTGATAAACGAGCTAGCTAGCTATAAAGTCAGTATTATCCATCAGCGCTGTTGCTACAGCAACGGCGCGTGCGCAGGGCTCGAGGACGTGCTTTAGCGACGTAGCAACCTCAGTTTGGTGACAGCTCATCTCCTATCTTGGGTGAACCGGCTGTGGGGGTTAAAAAAAATAAAACCAGCGAGCTAAATTAACGTTTATTATTCATATGTGTTCTACAGAAAATAAAAACGGATCTAAAACGGTTATGAGAGAAGGTGAGTCGCAGCACGGAGGACCAGGGAGCCGAGGAAAGTTTCGACATGAGAAGATAAACCTGTGCTAATTACACTGTGAAATCGAGTAAAAATGGTGCAGAAGGAATCTTAATCCCCTCAGAAAGCACCACTGGTGGAGACGATGAACGGTTCCTACCTGTATGTAGATGTGCTTCCTCAGCCAAATCCACGGAATCACATTCCTCGCCATGACTTAAACAGCTCATTTCACAATACTAACCTGTTCCCCCCGCCACCAAAAAAAAAACACCAATAATAAATGGTTATTTATTACAGTGTTACAAACACCCGGAAAGCTTCTTTTTTTTAATACATGCAGGTGAATTAATGAGAGTGAGAGCACTTACTGAACTGGAGTCCCTCACGCCGCCAAAACACCGTATGTGTGTGAGTGTGTTTTACATTTTACCGCTAGATGAGGCTAAATACTCTCAGCCAGGCTTCACCAGACCAAACTGAGCTGTTAAAAGCCAGCCCAGGGCATGTGGTCCTGCTCAGCCTCTGAGCAAACATGTTAAACTGGCCTGCGGTTATATCACCGCTGCATTAGCCTAGCATTCATTTACTCCTATTTAAGACCAAATGTTTAAACAATATCACCTCAGGCATAAAGTTTATTATTAACGCTCAGCTAGTTCATCAGGCACACTGAGGGGCAGCTGGTACAATCAGGCTTATGGGAAGCCAAACAACTCAAAAGCTGGTCCAAACTAGTGATGTGTCGTTCATGAACGAATTTTTCATTTGAGTCGGGAACAACGAGTTGCCTCAGAGAGGGATTCGTTCATTTTGTGTCGACCGCACATGTGCTGCAACATCCACATAGGTTCTGTATAGGAAACAGAAATGATTAGTTCACCTCTCGAGTCTTCGGGTTCAAGTTGATCATTCGTCACGTCACAGCCTCACTGCATTCAGCCTTTGGGGCGGTCACGGGATGAACATTCATTTCTGTTTCCGGTACTGCATGGCGCATTGCCTATGGGGCGGTCACGGGATGAATGAACAACTCGAACCCGAAGACTCAAAAGAACGACTCGGATCGGGACCTGGGATCGGCTCCAGGTTTCCCCGTGACCTTGAAGAGCATAAGCGGTATAGAAGATGGATGGATGGATGGATGGATGAAATGAACGAAATGACGTGAAAAAATATTTTGCTGAACGAGATTCAAAGATCCGAGTCAGTAAAATGATCCAAACTCCCCATCACTAGTCCAAACTGAGCTACTCAGAAGAACTGCACAGCATGGACCAATAGAGGGTATGCATTGATGTCACTTTCCCATCGGAACATGCCCCCTCGGCCGGACTGAGTGGCAAAACATCCAGCAAAATGGCTGGTTTTAATAAGGGGAGCTGTGAAAACATTAGTATAACTAACATATATCAGCTTAAATTAAAGGCAGTTGGACTCGACAGTGAACCTTACAACATGGACATTGGCATGTGGCCAGAAATCGGTTTTCCCGACACTTTGAGATGCACATCGCAAAATAAACTGGGAGAGAAAATATATATAATCATTTGATTACTTACAAATAGAGTTATTGTTATGTCTTCCTGCCCTTTAAAGATAAACAATCTGAATATGATTAATATACACTTCAGTGAGACCTCTGAAGTTTTATTATGCTCGTAAACCGTTTTCTGCTGTGTGTCTATTATTGTTTCTTTCAAGGGCTTCGTCAGTTTCGTTAAGCATTTTAGGGCTGTTTAAAATAGTTTCAAATATTCTGTTATAGGAACTGTTGATAGCAGTAGTATGAATTTGTGCTGTGCTGCTCAGTGGGTCGCGCAGGTCTCATGACATGCACTGGAAGGCCAATAAAACCATGCAGCATGGTTAAAACCCGCCCGCACCTTATCAGTTGGTCCTTCTGAGTAGCTGTTTGACCAGCTTTTGAGTTGTTTGGCTTCCCATACAGGCTAGCAGTGCTAAGACAGGGGGTGTTTAAAAATAAATAAATAAAGACATATATAAGGTTTAGTTTTTGGCGTCCACATCAGATGATTTGCTGTTAACAAATGTTTTAAGGTGGATTATTTTCAGACTTTTGGTTAGAATGGTATGAAGAAGGGATGCTGGGGCTGATTTCTGTCTAGCCCAAACTATAGATTCATACAGTTGGAGGAGAAACTAAAAGCAGATAAATTATGCACATTGTCCAATCAAAGTACAAATTACAGAATTGAAACAATCATGAATGCAGCTATCCGTCTTTAAGTGTTTGCATTTGTCTGTAATAAGTTTTCCCCATATTGCTGATGAGACCTCATAATATATTGCTTTGCTCAGCCCTAATAGTTTCCTAATAGTTACTCAGCAAAAAAAGAAACGTCCCTGGAGACTGTATTTTAAAGATAATTTTGTAAAATGCAAATAAGCTTTACAGATCTTTATTGGAAAGGGTTTAAACAATGTTTTTCATGCTTGTTCAATGAACCATAAACAATTATTGCACATGCACCTGTGGAACAGTCCTTAAGACACTAACAGTTTACAAGCGGTAGGCAATTAAGTCAGTTACAATAACTTAGGACACTAAGGAGACCTTTCTACTGTTTTCTACTGAAAACACCAGAAGAAAGATGCCTAGGGTTCCTGCTGACCTGCGTGAACATGCCATAGACCTGCTGCAGGGAGGCATGAGGACAGCAGATGTAGCCAGAGTGCTACAGGAAGGCCAGCTGACCATCCTTGTAGTGGAAAATGACACGTAACCATGTGTTCCCCCAGACGTGATCGAGAACTTGCAAATGCCTTGGTGGAAGAGTGGAGTAACATCACACAGCAAGAACTGACAAATCTGGTGCATTCCATGAGGATGAGATACACTATAGTACTTAAAGCAGCTGGAAGCCACCCGATATTGACTGTTACTTTTAACATTAGCCCCCTTTTGTTCAGGGACTCATTATTCAATTTCTGTTCGTCAAATGTCTGTGAAACTTGTTCAGTTCATGTCTCAGCTGTTGAATGTTTTTATGTTAATACAAATATTTAGACATGTTAAGAAATGTTGAATGTTGAATGTGAGAGAACGTTTCCACTATCAAATGTCATCCAGAAGAGAATGGGCTCCCTATTGAGTCTGGTTCCTCTCAAGGTTTCTTCCTCATGACGTCCCTAGGAGTCTTTTCTTGCCACTGTCACTTCTAAGTTGCTCCTTAGGGATCTAAATCTGCATCTGGATTTCTATAAAGCGGCTTTGTGACAATGTCTACTGTTAAATGCACAATATAAATAAACTTGATTTGAAATGGATAGGACCACTGCTGACCAGATTTGTTTAATGGTGTAACAGCAGTGACTTGTTATTGGCATACAGACATGGTAAATGTATCCAAATTCTTTAGTCATGTGCACTTACTCATCTAAACAAATACTCTGGTCAACGTTGAAGTACAACGTCAGATTTTTCATTCGATTTAAAGTAGTAAGGTATTAACTACTTAAGGTAATTTCAAATTTAAAAAGTATGCAAGTAAAAGTACAAGAAAGATTCACAAAAGAAAAAGATGCCTGTATCAAATCACAGTGATTTATTGACCCTTTCACCAAAAATGTGGAAATACATTAGCTAAGGCTAACTAACATCAGTTTTATTCCTAAACTCTCAGATGTTAGCTACCATGATAACTAACGATACAAACTAGTATTTTAAGAATGCTAATAGCTGTCACAATACAAACTTCCCTGAAAAGTACAAACTGTACATAACAACAACAGATAGTTATTGACATTGATAGGTATTAGTTCTCATACTATAACTTTTTTAAAAAGTGTATTTGTTAGGAATTGAGATATCATCTTTGAAGCTGTTGGATGCTAAAAGGTCTCCATATGACATTCAACACATGAAGGAAAAAACATTTAAACACACACTTATGTAAACTAACAAAGTAATTGTACTTTGTTATTTCCCACCTCTGGTGCACGGGTTGTGTGTGCTATGAGTGTATCAGGTGCAGCAGCATTGCAGGGCTCGCATCCTCTCAATGCACAATTTGTCTTC
Organism: Ictalurus furcatus; assembly: GCF_023375685.1. NCBI lineage: Eukaryota > Metazoa > Chordata > Actinopteri > Siluriformes > Ictaluridae > Ictalurus > Ictalurus furcatus. Next base: position 10,696,612 of record NC_071265.1, on the reverse strand, counting down.
ATTATCCTGCTGTCAGTGCACTATTTTCAACTCGGCAACGCACTCAAGTTCTACAAAAATCAAAGCAACACTGCTACACTCTTACCAGCACCACACAGACAACCATGCCAGAGTCACTGACTACATTTACATGGACAGCAGTAATCTAATTATTGACCTTACTCTGATTAAGATAATAATGTGATTAAGGTGTTTACATGAGTCGCTTTTAGAATACTCCTGTCATGTTCCTGTTTTACATGTTTTAGAACATAATTAGATTAACAGCCCTCGTCATTACGTCACCGCGCCACGCTGTCCGACGTCCCTCCAGAATTTCACGTATCAACATACAGTTCGTCTTTGTTATGGTACCGTATACAGTTTTGGGTGTTTTTATTAAATTTTTTTATGAATGCTTTAAGTGCAGTTAATTATTTGTCATGCTATACGTGCTAATAGACAACTGCTTGAAGACGTGGGCTGCATCCCAAACCACGTACTTACCGTCTATATAGTAGCCGAGATACATGTATTTTTCCCCCACTACAGGCCTATAGTAGGTAAATATGAGGTTTGGGACGCAGCCGAACTCTCTTCTTCGCCGTAAAACTGCCGTGTGTGATTGTGTCCTGTCGCAAAATGCGGTGAAAACTCTCACACAACGTTCATAATGTGATTAAGGTGTCTACATGTCACTATTACACATCCATAATGCGACTAAAATAGGAGTACTCCGCCTGTCTTAATTCGATTAGAGCTTAATTTGATTATGACCTTAATTAGATTAAGGTAATTAAAAATTGCTGTTTACATGGTAGTTTCTTAATCAAAGTATGTCCTTAATCGGGTTAAGAGTGGATTATTGTTGTCCAAGTAAACGCAGCTACTGTTGCACTGAGGGTGATCAAAATCTCTGATCAGTGGTGGTCCAATGGTGGTCCTACATGGGGTAGAGAGGAATTCACCAAAAAAACAGAAAAGAAAAAAAGAAAAAAAACCATTGCTACAAAGTGATCTATATACAGTCCCCTCCAAAAGTACTGGAACAGCAAGGCCAACTGCTGTTCAGTGCCCATGCGCAAACATTGGGCATAGCCAATACAACAATTTGGAATGTCCTGAAAAAGAAAGAAACCACTGGTGCACTAACAACCATACATGGAATAGGACAACCAAGGAAAACAACAGTAGTTCAAGACAGAAACATTGTGAGAACTGAGAAGAAAAAAACAAAAACAACAGTCAGTGACATCACCAACAACCTCCACAGGGCAAGGGTGAAGGTATCACAATCCACCGTTCATAAAAGGCTTTGAGAGCAGAAAAATAGAGGTCATACCACAAGATGAAAACCACTCATCAGCAGAAAAAATCAGAGGGCCAGACTGGAATTACCAAAGAAATACAGAGATGAGCCACAAAAGTTCTGGAACCAAGATTAACCTCTACAAAAGGCCATGATGGAAAGGCCAAAGTGTGGAGAAAGAAAGGATCTAAAACATACAAGCTCATCAGTCAAATACGGTGGAGGTCATGTCATGGCTTGGACGGTTCCTTTTAAATTGTTTAACACATCTACAATCACTGTACACTTTATTAGAAACACTATACTAACACTGGGTAAGGCCTCCCTTTGTTCTCAAAACAGCCTCAATTCTTCATGGTATGGATTCCACTAGACATTGGAAACATTTCTTTGAGATGCTTTTGTTTCTTTTATTTTTTATCACTGCAGCACACAATTCCTTCCAGGTGCACTTTCATGCTGAATCTCCCATTCTACCACATCCCAAAGGTGTTCTACTGGATTCAGGAACACTGAACTCACTGTCGTGTTCATGAAATCATGCTGAGATGACTTCTGCTTTGACATGGTGCATTATCATGCTGAAAGTAGCCATTAGAAGATGGGAAATTTGTGGCCAAAATGTGCCAAGAAAACATTCCCCACACCATTACACCACCTCCACCAGTCTGGACTGTTGACACAAGGCAGGTTAGGTCAATGGATTCATGCTGTTGGCACCAAATTCTTACCCTACAATCTGTGTGCCTCAGTAGAAATTGAGATTCATCAGACCAGACTATGTTTTTTCTGGCCTTCAACTGTCCAGTTTTGGTGAGCCTGTGCTCACTGCAGCCTCAGCTTTCTGTTTTGTTTGGCTGACAGAAGTTGAACCCGATGGCATTTTCTATTGTTGTAGCCCATCCGCCTAAAGGTTTGATGTGTTGTGCATGCTGAGATGCTTTTGTGCTCACCACACTAGTACAGAGTGGTTATCTGAGTTACTGTACCGTTTTAGTCAGCACGAACCAGTCTGGCCATTTTCCGTCGACCTTTCTCATCAATAAAGTGTTTCCATCCGCAGAACTGACACTCACTGGATGTTTTTTCTTTATTGCACCATCCTGAGTAAACTCTAGAGATTGTTATAGAGAGTAGTTATAGAAACACTCAAACCAAACCCATCTGGCACCAACAATCATGCAACTGTCAAAATCACAGAGAACTCATTTTGACCATTCTGATGGATGATGTGAACATTTCCTGAAGGTGCATGATTTTATGCATTGCACTGCTGCCACATGATTGGCTGATGATTGAATGAATGGTGTACAGGTGTTATTAATAAAGTGCTCCGTGACTGTAGCTGTATATATTAGGAAATGAAAGCTGAAATTCTGAGCTATCGTCTCATTCATCTTTTGAGGTTAAACCCAAATGTCTGGTGTATAGCAAAAAAAAAAAAAGAAAAAAAAAAAAGAACTGACCTTGCCATTCCAATACTTTCAGAGAGGACTATAGTAGGTATACCTGATTTAAAAAGAACAATGAATGCATGTACACAGTATTTGTTTAAAAAAAGAAAAAAGTGGCCACTGAGCGCATTTTATTTTGGTAGAATCCACAAGAGCCTTTATAGACTGTCTAAATGCAAAGACACACAATATCAATAATGAGCAACACTTTTAAATATCACTGTTGACAATCTGTTCATTTTCACAAAACAGCTCCAAATCATGGCTCTGTGTTAAATATTTCCATAATTGTTGAGTTCATTTAAACCTGTGATTTTAAAAGCAGTGATATAATGGTGGTGGAAAGTGGCTGCTGGCTATTTGGCTCATTTTAATTTCATTGCACATTTTCCCCTTGTCAGCAAAACCTTACTTTAAAATCTTCTCAGAAAGGCATTATTGGTGATTATGCACCACATTACTCTGATAACACACTACTGAAGTGTGCTTTTCATTTATTTTATAGAAGTTGGCCTATAGATTGTAAAACATGATGTTTAAAAAAAATATATAATAATTTTGTATTGGTGATTTCCAGAAAGGATTCTAAATACTCTATCTCAGGGGTGTCCAGTTTTATCCAGAAAGGGCAGGTGTGGGTGCAGGTTTTCACTCCAATCAAGCAGAAGCCATACGTGAGTCTATTGAAAGCCAAGATCAACTGGCAGGTGGAATCAGGTGTGGCTCCTGCTTGATTGGAGTAAAAACCTGCACCCACACCGGCCCTTTGCGGATAAGATTGGACACCCCTGCTCTATGTCCATGGCTATTTTCCCTGTGTGGTACTTGAATAGTAATTTACTCTATTTCTAGGACATCTTGCCAAAATGATAAATATATACAAATTATAATAAATAAATGACTAAATGCATAAATAATTGAATAAATAAAATAAAAGCTTTTAAACCACAAATCTATGTATGTATTATTTGTTTGGATTTGTCTATTACTTTTGCATGTTACTGCTATTAGTAAACTTACTTTCTTACGGTGGATATAAAAAGTTTAGACACCCCTGTTAAAATGGATTATGTGCTGGAAAAAAAAAAATCGAAACTAAGATAAATCATGTAAGAACTTTTTCCACCCTCAATATGAAGTTACAACATATAAAAATTCGACATCATTCAACATATAAAAAACAATCAGAAAATTATTCAGGGAAAATAGGAAAGATTTAAAACTTACAATAATCTTGCTGCACAAGTGTGCACACACTTTTATAATTGGGGACGTGGCTCTGTTCATAATGAACCAATCACGCTCAATCTCATGTTTAAAAGTAATCATCATACACCGGTCATCAATGAAATTATTCTGATTAACCCCAAATAAAGACCAGCTGTTTCTGTAGGATTTTCTTCACATCTTCTTGGTTTCAGCTGACTGCTGAAGCAGTGGTCCGCAAAGAGCTTACAAAGCATGCATGGTATCTCACTGTCGAAAGGAATCAAATCAGGAGAGGGGTATAAAAGAATTTCAAAAACATTAGATGTACCATGGAACACCGTGAAGGCCATCAATAACAAATAGAGAAAATGGAGCACCACAGTGACATCAGCAAGAACAGGACGTCCCTCCAAAATTGACAAAAGGAGAAGACAAAATCTTACCGGGGAGGCTACCAAGAGACCAACAGCAACATGAAAGGAGCTGCAGGAATATCTGACAAGTACTGATTACTCTGTGCATGACAACACTCGCTCGTATTCTTCACATGTCTGGGCTATGGGGTAGGGAGGCTAGACAGAAGCCCTTTCTCTCACAAAAAAAAAACATCCAAGCTCAACGAAAATCACCCCAAACAATGCGGCAAAATGTGTTGTGGTGTGATGAGACCAATTCCAAAAGTTATAATAATTCCATAAATTACATAAAGGTGCAAAAAAGCACATCACCAAAAGAACCCCATACCCACATTGAAGCACGGTAGTGGCAGAATCACGCTTTAGGGCTTTCCTTCAGCCAGAACTGGGGCTTTTATCAAGGTGGTGGGAATCATAAATAGCTACAAATACCAGTCTATTTTAGTGCAAAATCTTCAGGTGTCTGCTAGTAAGCTGAAGATGAAAAGAAATTTCACCTTTCATCATGACAATGACCAAAAGCATACGTCCAAATCAACAAAGGAATGGTTTAACCAAAAGATGATCAATGTTTTTGAATGACCTAGACAGAGCCCAGACCTGAATCCAACCAAAAATCTGTGGGTTCTGAAGCTGGCTGTGCACTGGAGATACCCTCACAATTTGATGGATCTAGATTTCTGCACGAAAGAGTGAGAAAATATTGCCAAGTCAAGATGGGGCACACTGACAGACTCTTAACCAAAAAAAAGAGTGGTGTAATAAAATCAAAAGGTGATTCAACACAGTATTAGTTTAGGGGTGTACACACTTATGCAACCAGGTTACTGTAACATTTCTTCCCCCGCTAAAAATGTTTGTTTTTCACTTAATTTTTATACATTGTGATTTCATATTGAGGGTGGAAAATGTTGACATGATTTATCTTAGTTTCAGTTTTTTTCCTTCACAAAATCTTGCAATTTTAACAGGGGTGTGTAGACTTTTCCCCTGTACTATTACTACACTACTTGGTTGTCATCTTGGTTGAGAATCAGGACATATAGAAGTACTGCTTGTACCATGCTGTACAACAAACTACCAGTCAGCCAGCTGCCCACATTCTGCGAGGTAAATGTCAACCCAAAAACCACACATTCATAATGCATAGAAATTTAAAACTGTTTTAAAAAGCGAAAAAAAGCTGTTTTTGTAGATAAGAGCTCACATTCCTGTAAACTATTTAACGTACTTTATTGTAAATTCTTAGCATTTCCTCGAGTCCAGACTGCATTTTTTCTACATATGTACAGAATACAAATCACTTGGACATGCTCACACATACACACTGTTGGGTAAAGCGTCACACACATGCACTCCAAATGAAGAAGTTCCTAAAGTTATATTGTACAACAAAAATAAACTTTACTGACCCTATCTGTGCCAGTTACACTTTTCCTTTTTTTATTATTTGAGTCACAATGTAGGCACAACTCTGCTCTAATTTCTTTCCTTTTAAGCCTGTGTGTTTCTGTCACTCCACCTCTGCCACGTGAGCCACCTCCACCTCCATGGTCTGGATGATATCCGAGGCCTCCTCCTCCTCTGCCTTTGAGCCGGCCTGGTGTGCCAGGACGTAGTTCACCACCTGCATGATGCTCTGGTCTGAGAGCGTAGTGACAGAGCCCTCGTTCATTGCCTGCATGGCCTCCACAGTCTCTTCTGTGATGAGTACAGTTTCAATCTCCTCGGTGGTGGAGGGCGCCTCCGCTGGGCGCAGCTCAGGGGGCAGCTCGGGGCTTAGGATGCTGACAGCGTGTTCCACCTGGGTGCCTTGATTATGAAACTGTAGTGTGTCCTTCTCTAACATGATCTTACCTGGCAACTGATCGCCATGGTATTTGGAAATGTGCTTTCTCAACGTGCGGGCATCGATGTGGGCTTCCTGGCACAGCGGACACACGTAGGGGCGCTCGCCTGTGTGTGTGCGCACGTGGCGCTTCAGTGAGCGGGCGTCAGCCCATGCCACACCGCACGTCAAACACTCGAATGGTTTTACACCTATGGGGAGAGAGGACAGGATTGAACAAGAGAGCATTACACTATTGTTATACTACACAATGACTACGTTTACATGCACATCAAATTCTCTCATATATTCGGGTTGCAGCCATATTCCGAATACGATGTTTACATATGGGGGCAGTGGTGGCTGGGGTCAATGGTGGCTTGGCAGTTAAGGCTCTAGGTTACTGATCGAATCGTTGGGGGCTCAAGCCCCAGCACTGCCAAGCTGTCACTGTTGGGCCCTTGAGCAAGGCTCTTAACCCTCTCTGCTCTGACCCCAGCTTCCTGACTTGCTGGGGTATGCAAAGGAAAGAATTTCACTGTGCATATGTATATGTGATAAATAAAGTCTCATTATTATATGCATACAGGTAACAGAATATTTCTGTATACATGGTTGTTGTAAGTATACCCAAATTGCCATTCCTAAATACCTAGCCTACAGCTAAGCATCTGTTAGCACCCACAATTCCTTGCAAACTGAGCATGTGCATATACCTCCTTTCAGTGGATTTTATGAATAACGTGTTTACATGCAAAAAAATTGTCTGATTTAAAAAGGAATATTCCAGGGCTGGGAATCAGAATATTGCCTTAATCTGAATCGGGCAATCGGATTGCGGCGCTTACATGACTAATTATATTATTGCCAAATTCTGATTAATATCAAAATAATGATGTGCATGTAAACGTAGTCAGTATTTTAAAACCAATGCCCCATTGAATATGAGTGTCATCTAATTAATTTTATTATTTTTTAATCAGCTGTAACCTTCAAACAGGAGTTTATAAACACATGTATCTCAGTAGTTCCAAGTACAAAATTCAACAACTCATAGGTGTGTTCAAAATGATGGACCCATTTCAGGCTACATATTCCAAATAATGAGAAGAAAAGCTAATTTAATGCAGCGTTCTCAAAAACATAACAAATATCTGTACAGAAATCCTCTCTGAAGACGTAATTATTGACAGAGTAAATGTCCATTATTTAAAAGTTCCACTGTGTGAAAAGACTGAAATGCCATCTAGTGGAAAAACTTTGAATTAGACTTTTCCCCAACATGTATTTTCTCAAATAGAATAAATTAGATTTACACATTACAAACTTATCATTAACATTATGCCCTTTGAGAAGACTGAGTGTGTATGAGACTAGTCAAAGTGCAAAAACAGTCACCGTTTCTCCCACCATTTTTGCATACTGAACACGTCACAAACAAGTGTTATTGCATCATAAATGATCGAAGGCTATTAAGTTACGATATGCAAGTGCAGGCAATGAAACACCAGGGGGAGGGCAGATGTAGGGTTCTCACATTTCCACTATGCATATTTATAAAATCTTTATTGCAGTGAATGTTCAGGTATTTCTGTATATATTCCAGTTGGCGTTTTGCATAAATAGTACATCAAGCAAACTAGTGTTTTGTGTACGCTTCACCTTGATGGTTGTTCATGTGGCGGCGGTACTCTCGGAGCTGAGTGAACTTCCTGCCGCAGTGTTCACACTCCCTTTCCAGGTTCTGCTTCACTCTGCCCTTCTTTCCATGGGTGGCCTTCTTCACGTGCCTCCTGAACAGGGCCTTCTCAAAGAACTCCTTCCCACACACATTACACCTAATCAAGAACACAACGGCAGATTGAGACCCAGTACAGGAAGCCAGATACGAACGAGCTTAGATTAGGATTTAGATTAAATGTGCTGTCTGTGGTTGGTTATTCCGTGCCATATACACTACCGGTGAAAAGTTTAGACCCCCCCCCATTTTATAATAATAATAATAATAATAATAATAATAATAATAATAATGAAGTCATCAAAACTCTGGAGTGTAGCAAATGGAACTATGGGAATTATGTTGTAATAAAAAAAAAAATCCAAAATAAATCAAAATAATTTCGTATTTTAGCATCTTCAAAGTAGACACCTTTTTTGCCTAGAATTTCCAGAAATGTATTCTTGGCATTTTCTCAACCGATTTCTTGAGGAATCCCCCTGAGATGCTTTTTAAACAGTATTAAAGGAGTTCCCACCTACGCTGGACTATTAGTGGCTGCTTTTTGGAATATTTCACTCCAAGTAATTATATTTTTGTCTACAACACCGATTTCAAAACATTTAATCATACAGCTTCAGATCAAAAGATTTTTAAAATCATGAGAAACATTTCACTCGAGTGTCCACAAACTTTTAACTGGTAGTTAGTTTTAACTGGTAAATCTCAAATTTCTTTCACATCTTAAAACTTGGCTGAACTTGTACATGTTCATTATAGTACAAGTAACAGTATGTATACTCCATATTCCTAACACACTCCAGAGGTGTGATGGTGGGGGGTTATATGTGTGTCAGTGAATGTGCTTACGCATGTACAGCGGGGACCGAAAGTGAAGAGCACTAGTGAAAATGCTTTTATTGTGCATTCCTTTCTATTTGAATAGAACAATTTTCATTACAAATTATATTACTGACAACAAATTGGTGAAAATTAGAATCTTTTACATATTATATTTACATGGATTTCAGAGTTTCTTAGTATTTAGTATGTCTGCTTTTTTGTTTTAATGACAGTGTGCACTTGAGCTCGCACGGCAAGTTTGTGCCAAAGCTCATGATTCGTTTTAGATCGAATCCATCGGCGTGTCATCAATAAAAGATTAGGCATGAGGAAAATCTGACCTTTTGGACAAAGCAGTTAACATGACCAATATAACAAATTTGTTCACATTTAAACAGAGACCTAAAAAATAGTGCAGAATCTTGAATATTTTGAACTTTTCTTTGTTTCAAATATTTAAAAATACTAAATGTATTTAAGTGCATGTATGACATGACAGAGAATATGAAGCTATGTTCATATTAGAAGCTAGAGCTAGTTAGCTATACTGTTATGACTTTGGGTGTGCACAGTATTTTGAGCTTCCAATAAGAAATGGCAGCCAAAATATTTATTATTTAGAAATACTAAATAGCAGTGTGTCACTTTTATTTAAAACATTTTAATATTGTATATCATATGCATTTTGGCTTTGGGCTACTGAGGACTACAATGGAAATAAGCTCAATCTTTTATTGTGTATTTTTTTTTTTATTGTGTGTAATGGGTGCTGTGAAGAGTATATGTTAATTTAATCATATCATTCACACAGAACTGAGCCCTACTATTAGGAGCCCAAGAACTTTATGCATGTTTCCACTGGAGCCTGTTTCTAGGAACATTTTTAGTTTAGGTACAGGGAAGTACTCTCCTGCATTAAGTGATCTAGTGGGGGAAGCTTGTCAAACTGAACGTCTCTGTTCAAATACAAGATTCATAAAATGACCAACATTCCCACCCATATTTTTTTAAACTCATGTTTATCCAACAACTATTTACTAAAGCTTGCATTATATATGATGGCATGATAACAAAGTGCCCCATTTTGTGATTATTTCTTTCTTACACAAAAAGTAATCTGAAAGCATCAAAAGCATGCATCGTGTGCCAACTTCTAGTGGTGTGTCATAGCGATGCTCCGATCAGGAGCCATGCAGCCTATACGATTACCGATTTCTTGTCATCATGAACGGCCAATACCGATCGTTCAAGCTTTATATAAGTGATATGCAAGCTTTCTGTTGACCATCACGGGTAAACCTCCCCCCAGATAAAGTAATACCACAGATGTTGCCTTGGTTATTGTTGTTTTAATTGAGAATCAAATAAATAAGCACAACAAATATTCATCTTACACTGAACATTTTAATAGGCCTTTAAAATACACGGTAAACAGTGGATTTTTAATTGTTTCTTGAGACCTCATAATAATTCCACACTGGTGATGACATGACTCCAGTGCTAAACTTTAACGTTTTCACGTGTTTTACGGCATCAAATTGCGATTGCTTCGTGAGATCGGCCACATTAGAGACTACCGATCGAGTCATAGAACGTGATTATCGGCCGATACCGATTGGCAGCCGATCGATCGGAGCATCCCTAGTGTGTCATACATGTAGCTTATTTATTAAGCTACACTAATGCCAACATAATATTCACAGCGAAGCAAGGAACAATTTGTTGTGCAGTTTGTATTACTTTCACGATCTTCAATAACGGTTCCAATCCCTGCAGTGTAGTGAAAATGAAAATTAAGCACTCAATAAGGAGCCACGTTCCTCAAGAATATAACTGACCTTGTTTTACGGGTGAGTGTATTCAGCTGTCCTGTAATATCGTGTGATTGGCAGGTAAGAAATGTAGTGGCTGGCTGTGTGTCATATATTGGCTAGGTGTCTCAGAGGAGGCATGTTAGCCTGATTTCTACTCTTACCTGTAAGGTTCTGCAACGGTATGCGATTTAACGTGAGAATACCAGTCCTTCTTCCAGCTGTAGCTTTTCCCACACACCTGGCACTGGAAGGGTTTCACGCCCAAGTGCTTATTCATGTGCTGCTGCAGGTCCTTCGCCTCATAGAAGCTCTTATCACAGCTGTAGAGTGGGGACAAAACACAGCCATCACAAACGTGTGTGTCCGTCAAAATGCTTATGTAATGTTTATCTGTAAACGTGTATATAGAGAAGCATTTCTCTGTGAATAGAGTGCGTAATAGAAACTCACTGGGCACACTGGAAGGAACGGGTCTCTGGTTTAGGTTGATGTTTTTTCATGTGTTTGCTCAGACCAGACGCCCGGTGAAACGATGCGCCGCACGTCTGGCAAAAATATTTAGATTCACCTATTTAAAAACCGAAAAAATAAGAACGTATGAGGTTACTGAAATTGTTTAGCAAGCAGTTTAACATGTTTCATGACTGACACATTTATAAACACACATTAACTGATTTTCATGTATGGTCCAATCACACTACAAGGTTCATTATGCGTCTAATGTGCGTGTACATTCACCATTAGCAATTCAGAAAGTTTTATTAAAATGTTAGTGTACTTTATACTATTCAGCTTTGAGAATGTGTGTTTGTGTACTAGGCTTGCCTGTATGAATGCTGATGTGCTCATTCAGGCTCCTCTTGCTGACGAAGGATTTCTCACACATGGTGCAGTAGAAGCGCTTGGCTGAGTCATGCAGAGCTCGGTGCATCTTCAGGTTGTGCTTGGTGGCGAAGCTCTTCCCACAGACCCTGCACGAGTGTGGCCGCACACCTGTATGGTTCAGCATGTGGATGCGCAAAGAGTACAACTTGGGCAGTGTCTTACCACAAATGTCACACACAAACTCACGCTTGGTGCGACTTTTGGCCTGACCCTCTACCCCATCTGAGACCTCATCAGTTGCTACTCGAGCCAAAGGTGATCTCTGTGTCTTCTGATGCTTATGACGAGCCAAGTGGGCACGAAGGGAGACGGCATACTGGAACTCTTTATTACACAGCTGGAACAAGATCACAACTCCTTAATATCACTGGATTTACACACATTATGTACTTCAAAGTCTGTATATGAGGGGCATGGAACAGCAGTGTGTTCCCGACTTGATATCGCGATGATATTTGCTTGCCAAATCAATAAGCATTGTGATTTTTTCTTTATATGTAATAAGATTGTGAGGTAATACTGCAATATTTGACATTTTTCTCATACCTCAACTCTGAATGAGGTTATCAGATCCCTGTATTTTCTACTACCCTGTACAAATGAAAGTCCTTGCTAATAAAATATCAAATCAATGATGTGCTTCAATTTGCATGAGATTAAACTCTGAAGCTGTTTCTGGGTGGACTCGAGCGAGACATGACTGAATATTGTTGATATTTTGACAATACCATATTTTTCCATGGCTAGTCTTAGATTATATATATATATATATATATATATATATATATATATATATATATATATATATAAAAAACACACACACACAAAGTGCTGTGTAAAGTATTTGCCCCTATCCAGATTTGTTCTGTTTTTGTGCATACCTCATACTAAATTGTTTCAGAAATTAAAACAAAATTTAAGATAAAACAAAGGTAACCTGTATAAACACAAAATACAGTTTTTAAATGATAGTTATTTATTTAAAAATCTATCTATGATCTATTCAAAAAAATCTATCCAAATCTATGAATCTGCATTCGTAATGGGGTTCAGCTGGACTAGATGCAACCAGGCCTGATAACTGCAAACCCTGTTCAATTCAACACTTAAATAGAACCTTTTCAACAGCATGAAGTTGCTTAAAAGGTCTTACCCAGTAACACACAATGGCAAAGTTGAAAGAAATTCTAGAAATGAGGAAGAAGGTGATTTAAATACATCAGTCTAGGAAGGGTTACAAAGCTATTTAAAAGGCTCTGGGACTTCAAAGGACCACAGTGAGAGCCATTATCTCCAAATGGAAAAACTTGGCACAGTAGTGAACCTTCCCAGAAGTGGCCAACCTTCCAAAATTCGTCCAAGAGCAGAGCAACTACTCATCCAGGAAGTCACAAAAGAGCCAAGGATATCACCACTGTATTTAAGGTGAACATAAAAAAAGAGATTTTCTGTTTGTGTAGTGATCAAACACTCACCGTGTTCAAAAACCGATATTTACATTCAAAATTTATATATTTCTGTAAAGCTGCATTGGAACAATGTCCATTGTTAAAAGCTCGATACAAATAAAACTGAAGTGAATTGATATTTGTGCCACAATCAATTTCCCTCCACCACTAATATACGTACAAGCCCCAAAAGACACACTACACGAGAAAAATGACTAACAATTGTGCACAGACTCAACCAGGCACAAAGTAAGCAGTCATAACAGAGCATGTACGTACAGTGCACTTGAAGCTGCGCGACTTCTCGTGTTTCAGCATGTGCATGATCAGGGTGTAGCGTCTCTGAAACACCATGCCGCACTCGCTGCACGTGTGTTCTCCATCCACTGCTCCTTCTGTTTTTTCACGTGCTGCTCCTTCTTCTACAGACATCACCTCTGGCCCAACTGCCTCTGCTCCCTCAGGCAGTGTCTTTGTACCATCAGAGGCAGCCTGAGGCTCGGTTTCAGAAGAGTCAGCTGATGGTCTCTTTAATGACTGGGACACACGCCCTCGTTTCACTGGCCTCTGAGGTGCCTGAGAACAAAATAAAATCCATTTTCATACATAGTTGTTTTTTTTACATAAATATGCCTAATCTGTAGCTACTCCTATTGGCCATTTTATCTGTAAAAAGTTTTGGTTCCACTACCCAAAATAATATCTTGTCAGCAATGGTCCTCTGAATGTTCCTTTTCAACAGTGCATAGCAAAAGTTGGGCTACCAACAGAAGCAGTTTACTTCCATGAGTACACACATGGTAGGTGTAACTGAAACTGGTCAGTGGGTTTAGCTTTTATTTTGCGAGTGTATATACAGTGCCCTTGAGTATTATTGGCACCTTTCACGAAAAAGCATAGCAGTATTTTGAGCTCTAACATGTATAGTTTTATTTCAACATTAACATTTCCTCTTCATTTTCATGAAGGATGCCAATCATTCTGGAGGGCAGTGACTGTATATAACTTTTTTGATGTTAGTCTAAAAAGTTTCTGTCTGTGGAAAAGTAACAATCACAAACAGGTGACCATATTAATCTATTAATATAGTGTATTCTAATTTACAATGCATTACTCATTGATATCCAAAAGAATAACCATTTATACTTTGATACTTCATGTAAGCTGTATCATTTTGAACGTCATATTTATGTACTGCCAGAGATTTAGCCTGCACTCATACCTTCACAGTGTCCGACATCTCCTCCTCGGTCTCAAGCCCCATATGCAGACGAACGTATCCTCCTTCCCTCACTGAACGCTTCCTCAGGAACCTCTTGTTAGGGTCACCACTCTCTTGTTCCTCTTTCTTCACGTCCTCTCCTCCCGTTGCAACGCTCTCTGCAACCTCGGTCACTACTGGTTCCTGTTCTGGTGGGGGCTGCTTTACCTTTGGGGGCCTCCCTGGCCCCCTTTTCTTAGGTGCAGAGGCTGGAGGTTGTTCTGCAGTCACCACCTGCTGGGGTAGAGGCTCTAAAGCCTGGACCAGTGGTTCCTCCTGAAGAACCGGTGCTGATGCAATTAGATGAACCTTCTCAGTAGGAGCCATCTTGCCAGGTTCTACGCTAATAATGTAGGCACTGGGCTCCATGCTTCCTGCTACTGGTGTTTCCACTACCTGAGGCGCATCCACTGTCCAGCACGCCTGAACCACAGCCAGGGATTCACTTGAGCCCGCTTGCCCAGAGTGAGTGACCACAGTCATGGTTTCACCTGCTTCTGACTGCCCATTATGGGCTACAATAGAGAGTGATTCGGGCAAGCCAGCCTGGCCACTGTGAGTGACCACCGTCATAGTTTCCCCGTCTACTGTCGCCCCAGCAAGCAAAGCCAGAGATTCGGCCGTTCCGTCTTCACCCGTGATAACGGCGATGGAGTGTTCAGCTTCAGACTGTAAAGAGCGAGCCACCACTGCCTGGCCATCACTCGCCATGGCCACCACGTAAGCTCCAGAGTCAGAAGAAGCCACTGGCTGAGCAGGCAGAGTTTCCCTGGCTATCACTGTGTGCACGTCTCCTTGCTGATAGACCATTAGTTTCTGCTCCTCCACTTTTTTATGCACTGACTCGCAAATCTGAAGCACTTCAGGCATCTGCAGGTGCCGTGCAAGCATGGCCACCTCTGCCATAACGCAGAAGTTGAACGTCAGCTCTGAAGTGTAGGCAAACTCCAACAAAGGCAGGAAGCTTGCCTTGCTAAAGCCTGACAGGTAGAAACACAAAGAGCACATGCAAACAATACCAGTTTTATATTCTTGCACCAACCCGATTGTCTTATATTTAACACGTTACTTTCTCAAGTAATAGAATTGGTTATATCAGATGTAATTACCTGAGAGATCCACAACGGCTTCATGGCTGGCTACGGCACCCTTCTCAACAAAGAGCTCATAGAAGTATTCACTACAGGAAGCCAAGACAGCTTTGTGTGCCCGATACTCTTCAGCCTCGATGAGCAAGGTAATGTCACAGAACTGGTTATTTAAACGCTGCTGATTCAGTTTATCCAACATGGTCTGGCCATGTTTGGGCAGGAACTGCTTTACAACACCTTTACTGTCCACCTACAGGACAAAAACACACAACAATGTCTTAACTATTGTACATGTCTGTCTGTTTCTCTGCATGGCAGAAAAAGTTCAGCACAGTCCATTTTCACATTTAGCTCATCAGCCGTTAGACTTGTGCTGGAAATAACCGACAAGGAAACTTTATCCCACCACCCTGTCACTGATTATTTTCCTGTAAAAAGATAATCCATCATGTTTTATTCCTTATGTCCCACTGATCGCAACTCAATACAAATGATACACTTACAAAAACCAGTTCATGTTTGTCAACACTGGCACCCTTTGACTTCATCTGAAAGACAGCATGCAGTTCCTCAAGATCTTTCTCCTCCTCTTCTTCTTCATCCTCCTCCTTTCGTCTACTTAGACCACGGGGACCTGATCCATCCTCAGCACTGCCTCTCCCACGCTCCGGCTTCTGCTGGCACCCACAGTCCCTGATGCAATCTTTTACCTGCTTTAGGATTCCTAGAACATCACCACAGATGCAAAACAGTCTCTTATCAACTCATCTGCATGGAAGAAACAATATGGGGCTGGAAGATATTTTCACAGGTTTTGGTGTAAGAAATACGTTCTGAAAACATTCCGCTGAAGAAGTCCAGCTGGATCTGATCAAAACACTGGCCAAGCTGGCAGACCATCTTCATCAGCTGGTAAATTATTTTCCAGGTTTCCTATTACTTATCTAAATAAATCAATAAATGAAATTTTATGCCTTAGTGTTGCGTTATTTGATTAAAAAAAAGAAAAAAAAAAGACTTAAAGTCTAAGATGGAGCATTAGCAAAGATCATTCAGAAACTCTTTCCTTTCTACCAGCGATGTCTACCAGTTTAACCAGCTCGGTCTGTGTTTTGGCAGATGGTCAGTCTAAACTGGAATTTTCTGTAGGATATCGAACACCAAATATTTATTGATAACGTGGTTAGAGGTCGACCGATTTTACAGATACTGATGAGTTTGGCAGTACCTGCTGATAACCGATTAATCAACCGATTGATACTGAATGAAAACATAGCACTCAAAGTAAACTTTATTACAAAAATAAACAGTACTGACTGTACCATGAAAATGTATTGTACTTCTTAAAATGAAATAAATATATAAATATGAATATATTAATTATTAGTAAATATTAAAGTAAATAAAAGATATACATCCAAAAGGAACCAAAAAGTAACACTCCAAATAACAAATAAAAATAGATACATCCAAAATGAATAATAAAAAAAAAAACTTCAAATAACACAACAAAATTTGTCAGTGATTGTTTTTAGGCCGCTCTCGTACTGTATAATGACAGCGGACCCTTCTCAGCCGCTCTCGTACTGTATAATGACAGCGGACCCTTCTCAGCTGCTCTCGTACTGTATAATGACAGCGGACCATTCTCAGCCGCTCTCGTACTGTATAATGACAGCGGACACTTCTCAGCCGCTCTCACAACAGACGCAACTAGGAAAAACTGTGTGTGGATTTTCACCGATAACCGATAGTTCCAGCAATCAGTCATCGGTGCCGATTAATCAGAAAATCCGATCAATAGGTCGAACTCTAATATGCGGTAAGCATGATTAAAGGAAAGTGAAAGAAAAAACCCTCATAGAATTTGTAAAGGTTTTAATGGCTATAGTAGTGATTGTATTGGTTTTCATGGAAACTCTAATGGTCCCTGTGGGTCTCTACTGGTAATTCGTTACTCTCTATTGGTAGCATGTCTAATATGTCTAGCAGATACCATTAAGGAACAATAATATAATGGTTCTAATGGTTGGCTGATGGTTTGTAATGGTATTTGTAGAGGAAACCATTAGAACTTCTGTGACAGTTTCTAATCAGGGGTTGGTTTTTTTTCAGCAGGGAGAAAGGGACGGGACTAAATGAAATTGTTACTGCTTTAGTTGTGTGTGCTCAAACTGACACACAATAAACCATTATTTCAATTATATAGTCAAATTAAGTCCAGCTTCCTGGTTGCCAATACCTTGTCTTTTTCAGTATTACCTCATAATGTACAGCACAGGGAAGTCTATATTTAAATGTGCAAATTAGTCTCAGGTTTCTATTAATTATATATATATATATATATATATATATATATATATATATATATATATATATATATACATATACATATACACACACACACACACACACACATACATATATATTTGTGATCAATGCGTTTTGATATGTTGCTTGCTGTAAAGTGATGATTAGCTTATTATCTCGCCGGAAGTACCCATTAGCAGCACTGCCTGATGGGATAAATCCCACTGGCTCTGTCCCAAACGGCTCCCAAATGGAAATATAGTGCACTTCAATAACGTCTAGGGTAAAAACCATTACTTCATACCCTAGGATAGCTATACAGCGGAAGAACATACAGAGAGAGGAGATGGTCTGTATCATGTGTTAAGGTGATGTACCTCTCCACCAGTATTTTTGTGAAAGGCTCTCCCAGGTGAGCTGCTGATTGAGATGCTCCCCTCTGGAGATGTGCGCCTGGAAGATTAGCTCCTTCCGCCGCTCGGCCTGCAGCACCACTTCCAGCTCGGTGAAGCCTTCCTGGCCCCGGTGCCGCCGCTGGTAGAACAGCACTCCGTCCCGCACAACGTAGCAAGCGGCTGCTTTGCGGATTTTCCTCTTGACGTTGCCGTGAGTGCCGGGGGCGTAGGGCTCACGCTCCTCCGTTAAATAGCGCTGGATGGCCAAGTAGCTCTCCTCGCTCGACATAACACACGACAGGCGCCACTCACACACGACATAAATAAACTCTCATAAAGCCCAAAACCAGCTAGCGCTTCGCCTTCTAAAATTCACAAGGGAATTTCCTTAACCTGTTTCTACGTCCAAGTGAAATTTAGAGATCGATATTTTAAATATTATCCAAGTGGGAACTGCTGTTCGTGACCATGTTGGGGCGGACTTGCACGAACAGACAAAATGGCTGCTGCACCACCGGATGTTGCGTGTAAAATGGCGAAAGACGGAAATACTTGTGAGGAAGCTGTTAATACACAAGGGGGCGCTGTTATTTAAAAAAGGACAGTTCTCTAATGCGTTTCTATTTGTATTATATACACATTATTGTTTTTACATTGCTTGTTACATATAACAAAGACTGTTATACATATATTGCCAAAAGTATGTGGACACCTGACCATAATACCCACATGAACATCCTATTAGAAAGGCATGGCATTAATATGGAGTTTGTCCTTCTTTCCTACTGTTTAGGGAAGGCCCACATATTGGGGGTGGGGGGTAAAAGATTACTTTTGACCATGTAATGTACGTTGGAGGTATTGTTATTAATGTCAACAAAGCTTAAACAAATTAGAAATTAAAAACTCACTGTTTAACTTTCATTTGAAGATACAGAGGCTTTTCACAGGGCCTAATAGAGAAGATGAAACTCTGTAACTGTCTATCAGGAGGTATGTACAATAATATGGAAGTAATAACCAAGAATGTTATTTACTGTTTGCACTGGCCTACTATTTCAAACAAGCAAGTTTGTTTGACCAGTTGTCTTGAGCTAATAGAAAATTAAAGAGGTTTAGTGACTAAATTGCCACGTTCTAGTAGAATAATATTGTATTTCTGTTTACTGGGGAAATGTTCCAGTGGTATTTATATTCAATATACTTTAAAAACAAAGTCAGTATATCATTATTTATTTGGAGGGTGCTTTATTAATTAAAAGCATATGCTTTAGGCTTCTAGTCCACATTCCATTCATGTTAATTTATCATCAAATTTTAAACAGCACCATATGCAGTGTTTATTTCAAAGCAGACTGCTGTATATGCAAAAAAAACTAAATTAAAAATTTAATTGAAAAAAATTGTAAAATTCTATATTATAAATGAAACAATTTACCTTTAACTTTACAACAAATTTCAATCTTGGATAGGTTGTCTGTTGGGCAGTTTTGTTGTGCATTTTATATTAGTTGTGAAGAACTTCAAAAACATCACTTAGTGTTTTATAAGTCCCTACCAGAGACAGATAAGCGTGGGAGCACAGGATTATTGCAGAGCATCTAGTTCAGTTAAACTAATAGAATATTCTATAGCTATACTATAAAAGTTATATGCAAGATGTTGTTTATGCTATTATATAGTCTATGTGTCAGTACGTGCATGGAAAAGTGAAATACAAAGGGTTTTTGCTTCAGTGGTGGTGGTACAGGCTCCTAATCCATAATACTTTTTTT
The DNA here is from genome assembly GCF_023375685.1 of Ictalurus furcatus. NCBI lineage: Eukaryota > Metazoa > Chordata > Actinopteri > Siluriformes > Ictaluridae > Ictalurus > Ictalurus furcatus. Next base: position 10,676,878 of record NC_071265.1, on the reverse strand, counting down.
GTTGTTGTTGTTAAATGTAACACCTCAGTAAGAGTTAGCATTAATTCTGTTGTTACATTTAAAATAATTTGTGTCTAGAAATATCATAATATTAAATAATTATTATTGAATGCCCATGTTATAAAATCTGTCAGTATTAAGTATATTTTGATTTTAGTTCAATAAAAAATGGACCTCTAGTTCAGGCATTATGTTAAACTAGCTATACAGAACTGTTCAGTATGATGAAATAAATGTTACAACCTGACAGAGAGACCACTGCTGACAGTTGCCAAGCAACCGAATGACTCATCATCCATCTCTTTTTAACTGCATCAGTTTGTCCATGCTCTTTATGTATGTCCTTATCTATCCTTCACAGCTTTAATTCCAGCTATGTTGAGTTCCAATGACATACCTGAATCTCCTTTTAATTGGGGATCCCATATCCATTTGCAAAAAAAAAAACCATTACTCATGCAAAGAATATAGCAAGAATTATGTGAAACAATTTTAATTGAGGAGCAGCATTTACATTTATTCATTTCACAGAAACTTTTATCCCAAGTAATTAACAAGCCCAATGGTGGAACTCAATCAGTCCTGGGAATTGAACTAAAAACCTTCTTGTCACCACAGACTGATATGAATTAAAAATGTATCCAGCATTTTTGTATGTCTATTGAACTTAATTGGTCCTGTAATGACATAATTAACCTTCCTAGCGCTGGACACTACTTATTTCTCAGCTACGTCATTGTTGGAAACTACTGATCTGACAAACACTGATACCAGTTAGGTTTTAAAAAATTAAAAAAAAAAAAAAAAAGGCTAATACAGGTATAGTATCACACTCATGGAGCCATTATATTCAAAATGCTGACTCGATCTCAGTGAAGAAGAGAAGGAGGGCTACAAAGAGGGCAATCAAATCTGCAGCACCTCTGAACAATGTTGCTAGGCAACCAAACTGACTTGTCACCTGCGCCTGTAATGATGTGTGAGCGGCACTGGTTTGTCCACGCTCCGTGTGTCTGCCCTTATCAAGCCTACTGTACATTCCTTCCACTGGAAGAAATACTTTTTTGTTCCATGTCAGCATGACACTGATAATTCAGCACCCTGTAAACAACTAAATAATAATGTGCAGAGCTACACCGAACCATACACAAACATTCACACATGAGGAGATCTAGTACATATTGTATTCACACACTACAGGACACACATCTGCACAAACTTTTATGAGGAAACCGACATGCACAATGCACAAGGACGTACATGTACAAAGAATGAGAAAGTGTTCTGTTATAAAGTCTGCACTGAATGCTCTGCCTTTCTTCTGTCTATAAGACAGTGAGTTCATATTCTGGTTGATAAGTTGGTAATGGAGGGGACAGAAATAGACAAGAAGATGCCAAGCTTATGTGTCATTGCTCGATGTCTTTCCATCCGAAGAAAGTGCTGTGCTTCAGCTAGGCCTCATCTGTTATATAAACAGTCAATTCTGCAGTGTAGGATCTATGCAAATCAAAGAGCAAATTATCTGTATTTTCATACTAAAATTGATTATTGTGGTATTTTATGTGGGTGAGTCAAATGAAAACTTTTTTTTGTATTGTATATTTCTATAATTTGTATCATTTTTCTACATAATCTCCATTTCATTTAATGCAAGGTTTCTGGCCAGATTCCTCTAGAAAATAAAAATTCAATTATAATTTATTTTCAAGGTTTTCGTTTGACTCACCATCATACATAGTGTATACACAACACAGTGTCTCCAGTGTTGATATGGCTAATAGTATGAGGTGTCACTCTTTAATTTCTTCACTATATTCTTTAATTAATAAAAACATAAATTCGGGCAAATTTCTTCTGAAGTATAGAAGAACAAACCAATTTGAGATGTATTGTTATAGGAAAGAGCAAGCTACCAATTTCAGCACTTAAGCAGTAAAGAATAGACTAGGTAACACAAAGCTGGTCTTGGAGACATCAATAATGGCAATCGTTGTTTTTTTGTTTTGTTTTTTTAAGCAATTACTAAATAAAATACTATTGTGTGATATTCAGTATTCTCGTTATGCTAAACTCAGGAATCTGGCCACTGCTTAAGGAGATACACACACTTCAGGTTTACATAACATGCTGTGAAAATTATTAGGTTAGTCTGCAAGGAAAAGGTAGGTGTGTATCTGTGTGTGTTAGTGCGTTTATACTTGAATATATGATAAAGAGGTTTGTGTTTTCATGCAGAACGGGGTTGCTGTTGTGCTGCCATGTGGTGTCAGATGGAACACTTTGTATTCATGCCAGTACAAAGTCTCTGAATCGTGACTCAGGCAGAACTGTAGGAAATTACTCCTGATTCCATTCAGTGACTATAAACTACTACCTATGCACTATTCAAATGTGACAATTGCTTTCACTATAAAACCCACAATATCTAAAAAAAAGAAATAATAATAATAAAATACTACCGTATTTGAAAAATACCCATAGTAGACTTTGCGAATGTAAAAGTTGCCATATTAAAACCAGTTGGAGAGCCTGAATCAACTGATAATTGTACCATACCTCAGTCTAAAGGCTGAGCCTATATAAGCATTTTCAGGCACATATCACATATGACAGTGTAACACATGTATGCATCACACTGTTTCATAATCACACAAGCATGCTTATGTGGTTATGAAACAGTGTGCTTTGATGATAACACAGATAAAAGTAGTGCTGCTTTCAGGCAATTTAATGCACTGATAGAGACACACCCCAAGCACAAAAGACAAATAAGAGTGTAAGGAAAATGTAATCACTTTTCACTATCTAGCAGTGTGGTCTATGAACCATATAAAAAAAAAATGAGAGTGACAAGGCTACTCTTCCATGAAATTATAAATCAGACCGTTCATTAAATGAACTCCATCATATTTTAATCTTGAAGGGCAAATGAAATTGAAAATGCGTTCTGAGATCAGGTGTGTTGTCTCTTAAAGAGAACACCAGTTTAAGATACAAAATGTGGGTATTTTTTCCACAATGTCTATTATAACTTGAACTCTGCTTGAATGGAGTGCGTGCACACACACACACACACACACACACACACAGGTTTGTCCTTGTGAGGGCCATCTATTGACAAAATTATTCATGCTATTTATACACCTAAATCTAGCCCCAACCTTAACTTCAGTAACCAAAAGAAAAGGGAGACTAGGACTTGTCATTGCACGCCTTTCACTTTGCCCTAAGTTAATACATTATATTTAAGACATTGCCCTTGAAATGCACTGGCATGGTGGATTATACTCAGGCATAGTAGTAAAAGCACCAAGCCAGGTCAGATTACTTCTGTGCCCTCATGGGTACACCCTCAGGCTCTTGACTGTGTGTTTACACGCATGTCCACTCTTAAGATTCACACCTGTTTACACCACTAGGCCGGTGTTTATAGTATACATGATATTTCCAGAGGAATATGACTTTTACTATGGAAGGGCACTTTGCCCATTCACAGCATTTCAGTGGAGTGGAAAGTCTACTAATTTCTCAGAAAAGAACAAGCTTTTACACATATAGCAGCTATATTTACTACAGTAGGCTCTCTTGCTGGGAGAAAGTAGTAGGCACATGTTGATTCAACGCTCAAACAAAAGCTATGCCTTATCAGGAGGAAAATGAAACTCAAAAGCCTTAGAGTTGTAACAACTCTCAGTGACCCATTCTGTTCATGAATTTATCAGTCCTTAATATCAGTCTGAAATGTATCAGTCTGAAATGTTCTGTGTGTATAATATAATAAGGGGAAGGGTAGTGATTTATCAGTAGGGGGCACACTACTTCATTCACAACAACTCTGTGCCATTCACTGCTCACATTTCAGTGTCAATGTCAATCCACAAAAAGGCACAAAAAAGGTTCTTTGTTGCTGACTCAGGCAGATAATATGAAATAACAGGCATGACAAACTGGGTCCCTTACGTTATTGCATTCTGTCCTGTAAAATCTGTGGGTTTATATTGAGAGAACTGTGCAGAAGCCTTAGGTCCCTTTATCTGGACAACTAGACAAAAAGTCCCAGTTTTGTATCAGAAAAGATATGAGCAGAAGACAACAGGTTACCGAACTGGATTTTCCAGATTTCATGTCCCAAGCTGTGAAAATAACTTGAAAAATAACTAGACAAGCTAAAGACAGAAAACATGTCTGCTTCTGATGAACCACTGTTACAGGTTTCCTAAGGGAAAGAAAATCAAATCTAGTAGACAAATGCTTCCACCTGGCAGTTTTGTCTGGAACCAAAATTCATGCTGTGAGCAGAAGTCTTGGGCAAATGGTCTAAGAGAACCTAAGAAATCATTTTCTGCAGCATGACTAGTCCAGATTTTAATCTTGTGGTTCAAAAAGTCACTGGTATATCAAAAAAAGAGCTGGAGAAAAGTACAAGACTGCAGGAGTACAGGATTCTGTCCTGGTTTGAGATCAATTTTATCCAGTGACGTAGGAGATCTGGTGAAAATCAGTGGAATGATGAATGCTAAGGAATGTAAACAGGTTTTGATTAAACATGCTAGGCCCGAGTGTTATAAACTTTCCTTTAGCATGGTAATGACTTCCGACACAGACAGCACACATGATTAAGGCCTACTTCAAGTCACAAATATTAAATCTGTCAACTCAGTTTCCTAACATAAACAAAGCTGTAGCCGTTGGGGAAAACGGCCAAAGTAAAACAAAAAAAAAAAAGAAAAGAAAAATGATATGGTAAATTCTTCATGAAGTACTTTTTAATTCTAAGTGAGTAAATAAAATATGGATATAATATATATATATATATATATATATATATATATATATATATATATATATATAATAGTATATAATAATTATGGAAATATACTGTGACCAAAAGGAGTTTAAATAAATCATCTTAGATTTCAGAATCTTTCAGGTGGCCTTCTTGACAGCTATATACACTCTTGGTATTCTCATGTGGTTCATGAGGATCCACAGGAGATGCTTTAATAACAGCATTGAAAAAGGTCCCACTCATACTGAGCACTTATTGGCTGCTTCTTCTTCACTTGCAATCTATCACAACCCATAGTGGGTTTAAGTAAGATGAGTATTTATTTAATGAAACAATTCAAACATAAACCATTTTCAGATGTGTCCAATGCAACAGAAAAAACATACAAAGTCAAAGAAAACAAGTTACGTTAACTAGCTGAGTTCTGCATTCTAAGACAGATTACTCACTGAAAGAAAAAATATTAATTATACAGTGAAAAAAATTGTTCAATAAATCAACATCATGTTATAACTCAGAAAAAGCCTCTCTTTGTACACAGTATATGTTCATTGTATATAGTATACATTCATTGTATATTCATTGTATATAGTACATATGCATACCTACATACTGTATGCACACAGTGGGGTCTGTGATCACTAGTGGAAATGCTTTTATTTTGCATTTATTTCCTTGTTTATTCTACAATTCTTTTCATTACAAATTACATTATCATCAACAAATGCTTCGACTCCACAGGTTTGTCCAAAACAGGACAATCCATGTTAGATGGAAGAGATAAGACTGAAATAACAGCAAAAAATCTGACCTTTTGTACAAAGGAGTTAACATATTCAATAACATAAACCGGCTTACATTTAAATAATGTCTTAGAAATAGTGCAGAATCTTTAATACTCAAGATATCTTGAATATTTTAGATACTAAACATTTCCTTTCAATGTTTTACATGTTTCAAAATTCTAAACGTTTCTGTGTATTTTCAGGATTAAATGACCCAGATAAATTAAAAAACCCAGATTCGGTGTGTCTATTTACTATATAAAGAAAGTATTCACTATTCTTATGAGTCAACCTCTTTTGTTGCTATTAATATATTAATATCACAAATAGTATATATCACTGTCTGTATGAAGATGAAAAGCCATGCTGGTTCATCCATCTCTTTTAGATTGCTTCCCAAAGAGCAGCTCTCCAGTCATGATGAGGATAATGAGAAGTGTCTGGGTGAAGGACAAATACAGACACTTCTCCGTGAGAAGAGAGAAAACGAGTGAAGAGATAGAGAGAGAGAGAGAGAAAGAGAGAGAGAGAGAGAGAGAGAGAGAGACTAGAGAGGAAGAAGAAGAAGAAGAAGAAGAAAAAGAAGAGAAAGATTGCCCAATCTTTTATGTGGTGTTATTTAGATGGGTCAGGCTGCCAAGGAGCAAGTGTAATCATTTTCCATTAGACATCACTCTCAGAGAAAGAGAGTAAGTGTGACTGACTACGTCAAACACTCACACACTTATGAATGCAAAGAGAAAGCCTATTTATAAGACAATCGTTGTGACTAGACAATGCTCTCGGCACACAGTGTAATGTAGCACAGTAGAACAGATTAAAGCTGCATGTGGGTGCACATACTTACAGTACAGTATAGTATCACACATGCTGGGGTGCACATAATTTAGTATGTGCTTCTCTTATTTGTGAGTACAAACACACAAGGGGACTGAATGCACATCATCAGAAAGATGAATTTATAATAACTTGCTCATATCTAATCTAAATACAGAGTCTACAGTAAAAAATATTTAATAAATTAGGTCATAAGTCATACGTGTCCTATGTTTGTGTAGGACAGCAGGTGTCATTGAGTGAGACAGGACTCAGTGTGACTCTGTCTTGTCTGTTTGTATAAAGACAGACACAGGCGCCTACACATGCTGAGTGTGTACATATAGCACATGTGTAGTAGAGTATATCAGCTCAGTGACGACCCTGTTCCATGGCAAACACACAAACACACATATGCAAACTCATCCACCCCCATGCACTGTTCCATCCACAACCATTATTTCTATCCAGACAGACAAGGTAGATTTCCATTTTCTAAAGTCGCACACTAGTGAAAAACTGGTTTACCAGTTTTCAACTGGTTTCGTCCAGGACTTACCATTGAATATCCAGCATGAACAGTCACTCTTAAGTCCTGACTTGTCCAAGAATATTAAAATCTTCATTAAGTGATACAGACAGTGGTACTGTTTGATATTCAGTGCATTATAAAACAATGGCACGATCCAGAAGAGATGTCCAAGTCCAAGTGGAGGCTTATCACATGCTGCCCTTCTAAAAGAAGCCTTTTTCTGCTTAATATATTCACATGTTAGCACTGTAAAGAGAAGGATATGTGACACCTATCTGATCACCAATAGATAACCATTGTGTCTCGGGCTGATCTGTTATACATGAGGTCAGGAGGTCAGATTATGAGAGTAACAATGATTGTAAAAAATCGCAAGTGCTGATGAGAGATTGTATCTTGTGTGTCCACTAAGAGCAGCACATCTAACTACTAGATAAGGGGCTAGAAGTGCTTGTATTCAGGAGAGAACAGGATATGCTACAAGGTGACTTTCTGTCCGTCTGGAAGTTTCCCAAGAGTTTATGAGCCTGTAAGTGACCTTGAAATCTGAGAGGACTTCCTAGAAGCACTTTCTTGTTATTCAGGCGAGCTCAGACGTTAAGATGATGCTAATCATTAACACAAATTACATTTTTAATTTTAATGCTTGAATAACCTGGCATTGAAATGCCATTAATAAAATACCATTAATTAGATAGCAATTGTTGATATTATCATACTGTATGATGAGTGCATTCTTTACAGTGATTCACATTAGCATATCAAGACCATTACACAGAGTAAGGCCGCAGTGATTACTGTAGGTTACTTGGTCAGAGCTTGAGTCAGACTGTAGTGCCGGTGTAACAGTTGGTGTAAAAACAGAGATGAGATTAGCATGAAACCCTGTTGGGAAGTGAAACTGTGCCTTTCTAATATTCTGTGCACAGAGCACAGGATTAGTAACACCCTAATCCTCCCTCCCCAACACCTACATTACGCAATCAAGTCATGAACTCTCAGCTATTAGCTTGGCACGGCTATATGAGTGGGCCACTCCTAAGGGTTGTGGGATCAAAGTACTGCTATTGTTTCCACTAACTTTCCCGTCTAAAGTCCCTCTCATCTACCACATAAAGACACTGCTGCAAGCGTCTTATCAAATTTAATAAACCAGAATTGTAAAGCAGTTCAGAATTGCATTAAGGAAGGTATTTAAAACCTGAAAGCTTGCAAAAGTGAAAAGAAACCTAAATATTTAATGATCCAGACATACTTCCACTGATGCACTTCCACTAATGCACTTCACCAGGAAATGACGGAAGACCTAAATGTAGCCAAGGGAGATTAGCTCTCTATTCATTCTGCATTGGTATTAAACCCGTGATTTATCCTGTTTGGACTAATCACCCATGAAGTTACACCAGCACAAAGCAGTAGCAATAATGAGACCTTTGTTAGTGCAGTCTCTCATCACATCGAGAAGAAAAAACAGGAGTTAGTGTCTCATGTTATAACTAAAGGCCTCTCTGTTTCCAATAACACAGACACCCACTCAAACTAGCACACTAGCTGTGACCTTAAGTTGACATTGCTGGGAAAGCGGTGACGGTCGACTCTTAGAGAATTAGCAAAAAAATACAGTGGACTGGCTCACTTGCTCGGGAATTCACTTAATGATATGCAAATCAGTTGAGATTTATCTGTACGTACTGGTCAAAGGAGTCAGTGGTGCATAATTACAACCTTTTAACAACAGATTGTGCACGTCTATATAAAACCATTCTGTTGCATGTAAGCTTTTTTAGTTAGGAGGGAGTAATAATCAACTTTTTTGTGTATAAAATCAAAGAGTACTTTCAAATTTCTATTATACTTCTTGGTATTTCCTTTGGTTACAACATTCCCTGGAAATGCTTTCAGGAGGACTAAACCACACACCTGCAGCTCTGCAATTTCTCAGAAACCTGTTCACCTTCTATAGAGTTTATCTTAATGTGAGTTAATAAACACCCAAGTGCTTTCATAAAAGCCAACTGTTTGTGTATATAAAAAAAAATTATAATAAAAATAACACTTTCACTGCAAACAAGAAGAGAGAGTAGTCAGAAGGATAACTTGAAGGAAGCATATTTAAAATAATGAATCTTAATACACTGTTTCTACTCCATTGAAGTTTGACCTTGAAATGAAGACCTGAGTGTCCGAAGCACTGCATAAGCCTATGCATGCTTGCCATAAGATGCATTTAGCAGGCATGAGTGCTGTGAAGCAATGAAAACTTGCTGACAGCCTAAAACCTATTACCTTAGCCAGCAGAGTTTGTGCCCTCCGTCTCTATGGAGGATCAGCCCTACCCATGACAGAAAGTAGCACAAGACAGAGGACAAGGAACAATGGAGAGGAGGGAGGGCAGGAAAGAGGGAAGGAACTGAAATGGAAGGGGGAGAGGAAAGAGAATGAGACAGTGTGGTATTTTGGAAGGTCACAAGTTTGGATCCCTCTGGAGTGCCATCATGCTAGAGTAAGGATCTGCTCTTTGGATATAAAATTAGCTATTCACTATTGTAATGATGAAACGCTGGGCCTAGAGAACAAATTGACCATCTGCGACTATGTATATCTACATATAAATAGATCAAATCCAGCATTTACTGTAGCCTACATAGCTATTTATGTATCATTAAAGTGTATAATTTTATAATAGCTTTTATCTTCTCAAAAGAGCTAATATCAATAATAATGTTGCTACATCATTCAACTAGCAACGATCCCACAACCAGGGTAAACTATTATCAAGAGAAACAGGTCAAACAAACAAGCCAAAAAAGTTGATCATATTTATGACATATGCTGGCATAGTCATCAGTATAAGCAGGTCCATATCCAAGTTTTGAGTTTAAAGTCTTGTTTTGTTTTGAAGTTCAATAAGTCTTTTCCACCATATTCAATAATACCATCAATTCAGATTTATTACATGTATTAACATACCAATGAAAATACAATACGCCAGAGTGTGCTTGTGGAAAAAATCTGATGACAGTTCAAAGAATAACTTTTTATGAGACATATGCCACTTCAGTATTGCTATCTTTAATAATGTTTGTTATATATACTGTTCATGAACCTCAAATGTAGGTAATGAAATAGAGCCAAGAATTAAAAAAAAAAGAAAAGTTTACTGCCACCTTTCAGGGCTTGGTGTTAGTAGTGATAATGTGAACAGATTGCTTAATACTTAGAGACGGCAGAAAATGTGGTGTGATAAAAGCCAGGCCAACAGGATACAGGTTTGCTCACAGCCAGCAGAATTAATAAGTACTGTATTACTCAAAAGCAGTTACATAGTAACCAGACAAATAATCAGACTAAAGCAAGTGTTAGAGAGGAGTAAAAAATAAATAAATAAATAAAAATGAAATGATAGTGTTATCACAAAAAAAACCCTCATTTTATATATCTCACTTAATTTTAAGACAGAATGGAAACCAAACTTAGTTGTACACACTACTGCTCAGTAATATGTGAGCTGTGGGTCACTTTTCACTTAGAAATAGCTATAATGAATAATTTAAAAAATTTACTTATTATGTAAAAAGGTAACTTGTTATGATTAAACAGTCACAAACCCAAGTCCCAAGCCATGTAAAATAATAATAATAATAATAATAATAATAATAATAATAATAATAATAATAATAATAAATTCACTCTTGTCCTCTGGTCGGTAGTGTCGTGTGTTTCATGTGTAAACTGGCTTGTGTAAGCTGTATTTACACTGACCTATACCCCAGTAGGGGTCTGGAAAGGTTCTGTTGTCTTTTGGTTATTTAGATGTTTCTGATCATACTGGTGAAGCAAAAGGAACACAAGGTTTAACCTACAGAAAAGTGCTGCTCTCATTACACAGATTCAGCAGGCAAAGAGTTAGAGGCACACAAAGACATATGTACATACATTCTATATGTAGGAGGTGGCCTTTCAACACAATACTTCTATCTATCTATCTATCTATCTATCTATCTATCTATCTATCTAATCAAACCATTTGCCAAATAATTAAACCAGCTGCCAGGTTTATAAAACATTATCTTTGATTTCGTTCATGTCAAAGAGTCCAAGAACAAAGCAATGCCACTCTTACAGCAAACGAAACTGAAAAGAATAAAGCTGAGGAAGGAAATGGCTTTTCTCTAGCTAACATCATCAGCCTTGTGGACAAAACAAGGAACACTGTGCCAAGGACACAATCCTCTTCCTCCACCACTCCTGCCCAGTCTAATTGAGTTAGGTTTCTAATTAAATGGTGGTGAATTATAGTAGAGACACATTAGCCACTTAAGGTCTAACCGCAGCACTCATCTTCAGCAGGCCTCTGACACAGGCTGGTTCTCTCTATCACAGTTCTGACAGCAGAAGTGAGAGTAACAATGTTGTTATATTGTACTGCCTGCTAGAAAAAAATGTTCATGTAGAATACAGTGGTGTTTGAATGTTTGTGAACCCTTTCGAATTTTCTATATTTCGGCATAAATATGACCTAAAACATTATCAGATTTTCACACAAGTCCTAAAAGTAGACAACGAAAACATAATTAAGTAAAGGAGACAAAAATATTATAATTGGTCATTTATTTATTGAGGAAAATCATCCAATATTACATATCTGTGAGTGGCAAAAGTATGTGATCCTCTAGCATTATCAGGTAATTTGAAGGTAATTTAGATAAATTAGAGTCAGGTGTTTTCAATCAATGGTGCGAGTGAGAGTGAGCGCCCTGTTTTATTTAAAAAAACAAAAAACAAAAAAAAAAACAGGGATCTATCAAAGTCTGATATCTTCACCATACATGTTTGTGGAAGTGTATCATGACATGAACGAATGAGATTTCTCATAAATAAAAATAATAAAAGATAAAAAGCTCATACAGTGGGTCCAAGATGGGGTAAATACATAACCTGCGCTATAAAGTATGCAAAGTTTATAGTTGTGGTCATCAGACTATGCTGACTACACACTAGGGATGTAACTAAAAACAAATACATTTTGAATGAACAGAGAATGTTTTCTAAATGGATACAAATACAGATACAAATACTGGGCATGTTATTCAGTTCACAGAACATCTGTTTGAGGTTAGAGACGTGCATCAAGACTGGAATCTCACTTGACCATGGGTGTAGGAGCCATTATACATGAAATACATTAATTTATTTTGCATATTTGTGCTGTTGTGAGGGATTTTATTAAGGGTATTGAATAATTTTGAAACTGGAGAAATCATTATAAGTTGCATTTTCAGTTGAATTTGGGGAAACCACTTGAAGCATTCGTTGTGTTGAACTATTTCAATTGCTTCTATTTGATTTGTTCATTGCAAACAGCTGAAAGTCTGTACATTTTGACAATGAACCCGATTTGCAATGGAGGTTGAATAATTTTGATTGCGACTATACATGGGGGGGACATGTCCTCCCCACATTTCAAAATCTAGGTTTTGTCACCTCCCAAAGCACCCCCCCCCACCCCCCCACACACACACACTTTTTCCTAATCTCAAATTTCATTTTCCATTGCCTGCCTGTCTCCAAGGATATCTGAATTGGACAGTCTCCAAATGAATCCATCCCGGCAACTTTTAGAAACATTATGCAATAAAAAAAACTTTTGCTATAATAAGTGCAGTGGTCAGACTCAAGTAGCTAGGGTCTGCTGAACCGTTTGCCTGTTGCCAAGCTTGACGAGAGCAAAGTGTCTGTCACTGCAAGGGAACAAGCAAAACCTGGTATGTATTTTCAGAGAGGTGGCTACTCTTACGCAATGAAAGTGCAATGGATTCATTTGGAGATGACTTGAATAGTGACCATCCGTGGAAAAGAAAAAACCTCGCATCCTGAGGTGAGGGCGGTTACGACATAGCATTCAAACGCTCTTGAGCACATTAACATGAAACATGAAAGATTTACCACTTTGTATTTGAGGTAGAATATTGTAGCTATTTCAGCCCATGAAATAGCTGATTGTTTGCTGGTTTTGATCGACAATTTTGTTGTTGAAATAATTATTTAGTCTATGAAACTGTCAAATATGCATAAGTTTCTAAGCCAGCTAGCACACCAAAATTGTGTGTTTGTGCTACGTGTCCATAAACGATGTAATGGTAACATTAGTCAAAATGTTCACACAGAGATGAGCATTCTATAATATTTTAAGAGGAAGAGGACTAAGGTGGATGAACAGCAGGTCATAAGAGTAGAAAAGACTGGGAAGGATGAGCTTGTAAGTTGTATGGATAGCTACCAGTTAGCCAGATAGTTCAGGTCACACCGTGTTTGATGTTTGGGACGGGGGCGTCATCGTGTGAGGATCGCTCCCACTGTTGGTGAGGTGGAGCTATGAGTTGGAGACTGTGTGTTTTCATTTTCTCTCTTGATGCTAGAAAACGCCCTTTATTAAAAATAAAGTATATTATGCCGTTTATGATATGTAGTAGTTTTTGTTCTACTGATATTATAGTCCGTCTCTCTGACTGTGTCACCCGAGTCTTTATAATCTCCCCTCCCAGGTCTGAGTATTCTCAATCTTCTATCACTGCAAATACTCTTACAACCACACTAATTAGTACATTCTGCTCCCAAAAAATATTTTCGGGGGACCATGCCTCCAAACCCCCCTAGCATTTCAACATCCCCCCAAGATTCAAAATTGCTCCTACGCCCCTGAACTTGACTCAACAAAAAGGTCACACAAGTTGGGGGATTTTACTTTCATGTTGTCATGGGCGAATGGTCAGATATGAAGCTTGTGGAACAAAGAAAGACAAAGAAAGATGCTGCGCAATGCATTTACAGCATCCTTAGTAACTGCCTGATCAGGGACATGGTGCTTTCAATTAGGCTATTAGTTTGTTTATATTTTTGGAAATAGAACTCATTAGAAAACATGTGAACATGTACAAATAAAAAATAATAACTCTTCGAGCGAGATTAAAAAAAAAAAAAAAAAAAAGTCCTGCGCACATAGTTGAACTCAATTATTAACTTGAGCGATGTAGCTGAGGCTGAGGAACTGTCAAGAGCCAGAATTAACAAAGCATGCTGACAGCATGTTTACCTCTGGGTTCTACCAGGGGCATTGTGGTAGTTTTGTGGAGGAATATCTTCCTGTTTAAGCCATGTCCACTTTGGTACTTTGGGTTTAAATCTGAACATAAATATGGATACAGATATTTGGAGCAGTAAACAGACCGAGATTCAGATCCAGTGTCACACACACACACACACATACAAAGGCACACACTTTGAAATGTAAAAAAATAAAAATAAAAAATCAGTCAGTTATTTCATTACATTCAACGTCCACCAGGCTGTGGCATATACAGGCTATATATTTAAAAAGATAAATAAATAAATATAAAGAAAATGTTGTGACATTCATAGTCATATTCATCAGTAGAAGTGTGTACGCACAGGAATTAATTCAATACACAGCGTGCATGCATGCGTGAGTGTGTGTGTGTGTGTGTGTGTGTGTGTGTGTGTCTTATCCTATCATAAAGATCTTATTACGACAGGCATATGTGGCATCTTTCTGTTAATTCAGTCTCACTAACTTATTCTTTGAGATATTTTTGTCTCCACAGTACTGGGATATGTATTAAATGCTTCCTGGCTAGTTAAGCCATTGTTGCCTAAGACTCTGTTTATCCTGCATTCACACAATAGACTGAGGATATGTTCTGAAACCAAATACAGTGGAAATGGTTTTACAGCTGCCTCTTTCCTGCAAACAAACCATAATTACAGCATTGTCCCTTTAAAAAAAGCATTTTGCTATCAACAGTGCTTTTCCCCCCATCTGTAATTAAAATGATTAGAGAGGGAATTAAGCTGGGAGAAAGGTGGGGCAGGCTGACAAATAAAGTTGTTGCTCTTTTCTCATTTTAATGAGCGCTGAGGGGTTGTATTGCAGGTCTGTGCGTTATGACAGATTGTTGGTTGCCACTGAGGTGATTTGACTTAAGCAGCCATCTTTATCGGTGACATCTGGCAGTTTGCCTCTGTACAACAGCTTCCATAAATACACATTGTTGACAGTCACTCAACTACCAAATCACTGTGTTAGTCAGTCCATACAAAATCAGCTTGACAGGTAATTTGGGGGGTAAAACTTGCCAAGGTTAGCAATGTGAAATAAGTATAAAGTACACAGAGTATCAAATATCAAAACATGGTTTGCTGGGAAAATGTGTTAACATCATGCTTTTTTTTATAGATGCTACACAACAATAGACTTATACAATATCAAGTTAATGTAATCAAGATTTTTTTAGTTTGAAATGTTTTGAAGAATATATACTCAGCAAAACAGAAACGTCCCTTTCTCAGGAGACTGTAGTTTAAATATAATTTTGTAAAATCCAAATAAGCTTTACAGATCTTTATTGGAAAGGGTTTAAACAATGTTTTTCATGCTTGTTCAATGAACCATAAACAATTATTGCACATGCACCTGTGGAACAGTACTTAAGACAGTTTACAGGCAGTAGGCAATTAAGGTCACAGTTACAATAATGTAGGACACTAAAGAGACCTTTCTACTGACTCTGAAAAACACCAGAAGAAAGATGTCTAGGGTTCCTGCTCACCTGCGTGAACATGCCATAGACCTGCTGCAGGGAGGCATGAGGACTGCAGATGTGGCCAGAGCAATAAACTGCAATGTCTGTAACGTAAGACACATAAGACTACAGTGCTACAGGGAGACAGGAAGGACAGCTGATCGTCCTTGCAGTGGAAAATTACATGTAACCATGTGTCCCCCCAGACGTGATCGAGAACTTGTGAATGCCTTGGAGGAAAAGTGGAGTAACATCTCACAGCAAGAACGGACAAATATGGTGCAGTCCATGATTATGAGATGCACTGTAGTACTTAAAGCAGCTGGAGGCCTGTAACTGACTGTTACTTTTAATATTGACCCCCCCCCCCATACAGGGACTCATTATTTAGTTTCTGTTCATCAAATATCTGTGAAACTTGTTCAGTTTATGTCTCAGCTGTTAAATGTTTTTTTATGTTAATACAAATATTTACACATGTTAAGAAATTTGCTGGAAATAAAAGCAGTTGAATGTGAGAGGATGTTTCTTTTTTTGCTGAGTATATATAGTCTGGTTTTACCTCAAAATCCAACATCTTCAAGTAACATGTAATTCTCTCTCACTTCTCACTTGTAATTCACTCTCTCTTTCATGCACACACACACACACACACACACACACACACACACACACACACACACACACACAGTGCACACATAGCATGCAGTATACATGTATAAATAGGTCAACAATCATGCATAAACTTTTCTCCACAGGAAACAGTGAGTCAGAATATAATTAAATGAACCATAACTGCTACTGTAATTAGTGTGCAGCACATTATACAACAAAATATGAATTTACCTTTTAATCTGGACTGAGAAACAAACATGCAAACAAAAAAATCCCTATGAAAGAGGGCCTTTCATGCAAAGCCATGTAAGTAAAAGTAACACAAATTCATTGAGGAAAAACAATTAAATTAAAACATTATGTAAACAAACAAACAAACAAACAAACAAATACATAAATACAAACCAATTGATTTAATTTTATATAATTAAGAAATAATACAATTCAAGCTGTGCAAAGAAATTGTATAAAATATGACCTTTGTTTATCACTTATTACTTTACTTATTGGTTGTTATGTATTTATTGGTAGCATTTATTAGTATAGCATCATTAGTGTAATGATATTAGTATTTATTGTTTACACCATTAACATGCAGTGATAAAAGCAAGCCAATGAAAAACTACAAAATAGTTTTTATACAATTTCCATATATTGTTCAAATCCAAAGGGAATCCAAACTCTTAGGGAAGAAATGCTTTATTGGGTGTTGTGTAGCTGATCTGATTCAAAATAAGGTACACATTCTTTAACTTTCTTTCAAACATAGAAGAAACAAACTGTAGGTAAAGAAATGTCTAGGTGTTTGTATTGATGCTACCTACATTATGTAAATCAAGATGAGCCTCTTAAACCATGCAGTATTACATAAAATATCAAAATGTATCACATAAAAATGAACCATATAAATTCCTTGGTTATAACTTTCTTTTTGCTTGTATTACATATGTATCTGTATTTCATAAAAGTCCCTGGTGGACTTTATGGAGAAGTCCATTATGTGGACTTTTGTGGAGTTTTGTGCTTAACAAATCCCAGACTTATAGGTTCTGAAATTCACAGTCAAATTCTGTCATCCTGCACAGGATGTACTTCCACTGGCGATCCCTGTAAAAGAGTCAAACAGAGTCTAATGAGATGTGATTGACAGAGCAGAGTCATTAACAACAGTTTAACATGAACATGAACATGAACAGCTCTGCTTCATTCAAACTCAGACACTCATATATACCTGACCACCCCGCTAAAGGTGGTCTGAGCTCCCCGGATGAAGTAGCCATAAGCAGGGACGATCATTTCAGCCTCTTCTTTGTGGTACTCTGGAACATCAGAGGTCTTCCTGTTGATAATGAAGGAGCAGAGGATTACTGATCAAAGAATGAGCATACATTTGGTAACATTATCATTGCTTTCTGAATCCAGTGTGATCATATATAATTAAAGACAAATAACTTTATTACTTTAAGTCTGAATATTTGCCTACTAACCAGCAGGAATAAGGGCATCTTTTACTGTAGCGGCAGCAGTAGAACCGCCATTCTCGGTCAAGAGTAGAAGGAAAGTACTGACTCTGCACTCCAGCCACTATACCGTTGTCACTGCATGTGGAGGTCCTTCAAGAAAAGACCAGAAATTGAACATGAGACTAAATGGATCATTTCTGATATGGTAATTAGACTAGAGAGTATTGACTTCACAGTTAGGCTTACAATTGACTAATAAGTAATAATAAGGCATCAGAATATGTCTGCTGAATTCAGTGTATGAAAAGTTATGAATTTAAGTATAAGGCATGCTTATGTCACCATGTCAGCATGTTAAATAGCTATCCTGCTCACATGGTGGTGATTACTCTCCATAGAGTATATTTGCTACTTTAACATTCTTCCATAATTAAGGGAAAATTAATCCATTTTTGTTAATTAATCCAAGATTTATAAATGTTACATATCTGCTTATTTTGTGAGGAATTGTTAACAATATTTCACTCAATAATGCCTTAAATCATCTGGATAGGACTCCAAATATTATGTTTCCACATATCTAATCCAGGAAGACCTTTCAAACCTTTCACCTTACAACATATTTTTTTTATTTGTTTTATTCACAGTAAAACTAAGATTACAATAACATTAAGATGACTGTTTTTGACTGTTTTCATCTCTAAAATGGATGTCACCAGGCAAGCCAAACAAAAGCCTGTTCCTCCTGTAAGGATTCCAATATCACTTTGTTCATGAGCATTTTGATTAAAAAAAAAAAAAAAACATAGTGCAAATAAAATAAGCAACCTTGTGCATTAATATCTTTTCTCACTACGTGTACAGTATATTCATATTATATATGAATCTATATATAATACATGTAATAATATGTATTAATAATACATATTATTCATATAGCACAGTGGTTCTCAACCAGGGGGGCGTGAAGAGATCGGAAGGGGGGCGCAAATTGTTTTCAAGAAAAAAACACAGACAGGGCATCATTTGGGTACCATTTGTATTTTATTGCTTTTCAAATAGAATGTGCATAAATGAAAAACCCCGCATTCCCTCTCCGTCTGCATTTTCTTTTTGCTGGGGAGAGGCGGAGCTTAGTCTGCCTTTTATCTAGCTGTCAGTGCAGACCAGTTTTCCCAACAAAGCGACTTTTCAGACCCCTTTAGCGAAAAGCAAAATAATCTATCTATCTATCTATCTATCTATCTATCTATCTATGAAAACAGATTATAGATTAGGTTATATATAGTTAGATTTTATATAGAATAGATAATCATTATACGTGGTCCCCTCAAATATGGGGTGGGGGGGGGGCCCTTTCGTTACAAAAGTTTGAGAACCTCTGATATAGCATATTAATTTAAGGCACATTGCCCCATCTCAATTAATGTAACCACTTAAAACCAGTTACATGGTTGTTAAAGATAATACGTTTATTATTATTATACTTTGTTACTGTATTTATTATTTATTTATTTATTTATTTATTACACCTGTTATCATTATACTATAATATGCTATCCTATGCTATGAAATGCAATGCTATACTGAATATATATGAAATATTATGTAAATTTTTTATGTTATACTTTATTATAGTATGGCATCAGTATAATCTACTATGCTACACTATACTACACAATATTATACTATATGTAATATACACTATATTGCCAAAGGTTTGTGGACACCTGACCATCACATTCATATGCGGTTCTTCTCCAAACTTTTGCACAAAGTTGGAAGCACACAATTGTATAGAATGCCTTTATACACTGTAGCATTACAGTTTCCCTTCACTGGAAATAAGAGGCCCAACCTGTTCCACAAAGCACAAAGCAAGCTCTATGAAGACATGGTTTGCCAAGGTTTTAGGAAGAACTTAAGTGGCCTGCAAAGAGCCCTGACCTCAATCCCACTGAACACCTTTGGGATGAACTGACACACGACTGCACACCAGGCCTCCTCACCCAACATCAATGCCCACCCTAACTAATGCTCTTGTGGCTGAATGAGCACAAATCCCCACAGCCACGCTACAAAATCTAGTGGAAAACCTTGGAAAAAGAGTGGTATAAATCTGGCATAGTATGTGATATTTATTATTATGCTTTATTACAGCATGTTATCTATACTACAGTACACTGTTGTATACTATACACCACAATATAGTAATATACAGTATATAGTACATGTTGTATTATATGTCAAATCTTATATATTGTATTATTTGTCATTATAATGTATAATATATAATGTATGGTATCACCAAACTATAATATACTAAACTGTACTATACTATACTAAACTACACTACACTGCTACACTATTATATTATACTATACCAATGTATTATATGTTATACAAATATATCAAATATGATAGGTTAATATACAGCATATCTGTTTACAAGGACAAATCAAATTTAGCCAGTGTTCTTTCCTCAGATTTTTAGATAAGCACCATTCATAATTTCTTTTCAATCAGTGTGCACCTGTGGTCAATGATTACAGTAACCAGTGTGATTGTAACCAAAGCATGTTTAATGCTCTAGTAGATTGTTGACTTGTGTTAATCATATTTCTGCACCCCAATGCAGTTACATTTCCATTTCACAGCAGGATGTAACCTTGAATTGATTTCATCTTTCAATAATACTGAAGAATTCTCGAGGTCAAAAAGCAAGCTTGAGCCTTAGGTGAGAAAGAAGAGTTTCTTGCTCGGTTTTCTGTAAATACAGGTCTGTTGATAGTTACTGCTTGTGTATGGCCCATACAGGATGTTGTCATCACAACAGAGCTGCCACCATCGGGCCACCAGCAGCTCAGGCTCTTTGTCATGACAACGCTGACACCATAGGGATCAGCTCCACCAATGATGACAGGGATGGGCTTCTCTCAGTGGAACGTTATCTTTAAAGGTGTGCAAATCCAAGTGACTCTATCTAGAGCATGAAGCATGAGGAAAGAAATGCTTCACTCTCAAGAGACTTCTACTGATAAAGACCACAGGTTGCTGAGAACAGCACTTGAGATTAACAAACATGTAAACAACATTTATATTAGAGAAGAATATCTCATGTATGATGTTTCATGACTGATGATTACTATTTAACTGATGTCTATTTAGAAGTGCATGTTCAAGAGGAAAGATAATACTTCTCAAATCACACTGTAGAATCAGACTTCATTAAATGAGCTCAGCTTTATTTCCGTCTGTGGTTACTTTGAAAAAGTTGGCTTTTTGGTGTAACTGTGAATACAGACTAAAATAAGGACATAAGCCAATAAGATACTAATAGTGAATGTGTCAGTATTAATTGTAGTTGTTGTATAGGTATCCCTAATTACCCCATGCATGTACTGACAATCCTTTCTGAGGCAAAAGAGCAAGCTTGCATTTAAAGAACAGCCTGCTCAGAATTTAACCTTTAATTGGCAATTCCCAACTGGTAACATGTCTAACTGTGTGTATTCTCAAAGCCCCATCTGGCCTGGGAAGGCAGTTGGAGGTTGAGACTGCATGGCTCCAGGTCAAAGGAAATCTCCTGTAGTGGGCAGATTTGAAGGGGAGTCTGTGGGGTATGTACGGAGCCCAATTAAGTCCACTGTGTATGCTCTCAAAGCAGGAAAGAACCTGTTGATATGCTCCTCTAGTAGCTAAAGGCACTAAGCACTATCTCTCTTTAAATCCCACATGGCAGATTTTTCCTGTCCTTGCAAGCCATGCATTGTCTAATTAAAATGTCTTTTGTTAGCCTGAATGTGGCAATCTCAGCCAACATGGTTAACTGGAAAGTTCCATCTGCATGACATGCAAAGATGAAAAAAAATTGCAGGACCACAGTGGCATTTTCTCTATTCAAGTTCAGTGTTGGTATTAACATTCATTCACCTCGCTTGATTAGAACACAAACGGACAGCGCTGAATACAGGCCTGAAGGGAGTCAAAGAGAACATTGTTCTTTATTCTCTAAAGCAATCACTAAAATACTCATCTGGCCTTCCTTTCAGTCATGAATGACAAGATTTTGCATGAGGATATGTCTTTCTGGACATAATATATAAAGACCTTGCCAAGTATGAAACCTTGTCCAATAGCTCAGCAAATGACGCTGACTTTTCAAGCATTGGAGCATACACATTTTAGTGAGGATCATGTTCCTTTCTGTCAGTTCCAGTCATCTCTGAACTGACTTTTCTGTTGAATTCCAAACAGATTATTCATATTCATCTATTTATAGCAGTTCATCAGGTCTAATTCCCTCAGACTTTTATTAAATTTGCATTTGTTTAAAACATGGTGTGTTTTTTAAGCTGCTTTTTCTATGTCCTGGGTGTTCTCCACAGTTGGCTCCGGCTCAGCCTTATAAGACCAGGAAAAGATGAAATACTTGCTCAGTGATAAAACTTCAGAGGAGCTCTGCAACAACCCTTTAATGAGTCACTTTGTGCAGGAATCCAATAATGTGGTAATTTGTTCAAATGTTCTAATACCGATGTCTCAAATACAATATGTATGCAATGGAAACAAATAGTTTAAGGGTAAGCTTTTGTTCTCTCGCCATTTCTATTTCTAATTTAGCGGATTTTAAGCATAAGTAAAAAAAAACAACAACAGCAACAAAAAAAACTGTTTTAAAAATATAATCTGGTTACCATGCAATGGATTAGGGGTGTAATGCAGTGTCACTATCTGTATCTGTTTAGTGCTACCAATACTCTTATCTATACCTGTGTTCAGATTTAAACTGGAAGTGTTTATGGTCTGAACCAGAAAGGTTTGTTGTTCTAAATTTTTTTAAATGTAAACCCAACCACAACACAGGAAACTGTGAAAGAAAAAAATATAGGGCTGCTGGAAAAATAAAAAAATTTTCATTCACACAATATTTTACAGCAAATAAATTTACTTGTATGCTTGTTCATTTAACATGAAGAATGATGAAAACATGTGCAGCTAAAATTACGTTACTTTTTTTTTGAGACCCCAGCAGAGATATGCTGCCCAGTGCATAGTGTGTGATCTGCATGAGCTATATGGATGGGCTGCTCTGCTGGGAAGTTGGGAAGTGAGCGTTTTATTTTATGGAAATGTTCAACTGAAATTATATTTGCCAAAGTTCCACAAAGAGAGCACAGGCACATTGCAGCACAGAGGATCAAGCAGCCCTGAGACCGCTCAGAACAATGGCACCAAACATAGAGTTAAAGTAGCAGAGCAGAACAAGCGTCCCTTGCCATTGATGAAAGCAGCAGACATGCCATTGCAACCCACAATCCAGACACACATCATGCATAGATGATCAAGGCGAGGAGAAATCAGTTGCTCAACCAGCAACCAGCAGACAAATTCGAGAAAAAAAAGGAATAATGTGCCTCCTATTTATAACTGAATTTGTATCTGTATCTGTTTAGGACACATTATCAGTTCATTCCATCCATGCATCCATTTTCTGTACCACTTATACACGGTCATGGAGAGCCTAGAGAGTATCCCAGGGGACTCGAGGCACAGGGCGGGGGACACCACTGCAGGGCACAATTACACAGACACACTCACACATCAGTTCATTCCAAAGAATATATTTGCATTCAGTTACATCCATACAGTGGACTAAAACATTGGTTATATTAGTTTATATTTGTGCACTAATGAATGATTGCAGTATTTAATCTGTGTAATTGACTGGCAAATTGTGAGTTAATTCTGAGTCTGGTTACCTTTAACCCTTAAAATTTGACCTCTATGATTAGACTGGATTCTGTCTTGCGTGTAAGTCACTTTTAAATATAATGTTAAATGCTTAACTCTTTAGATGCAAGTATACACTATTGCAAAGAAATGTGCATACAAGTAAAAGCAATATTTTATTGTCATCTCAAATGTGTGTTATTCTGCATTGCACTGATTGTTGTGAATTTAAATATACCGTGTTGCATGCTGTTGGATGGAACTTGGCATATTACGTATTCGCCTATGTATTTTGACCTTTCACACACACACACACACACACACACACACACACACACACACAGACACACACACACAAACTATTACTACCACCATCACCATCACACCAATCTATTAATGCAACAACACAGCTATGCACAGTAAAGGTCACCATTGCTGCACAATAAGGGCATCTATTGTGTGCTAATAGTGATCTTTCCTAGTGTTCATTTTTAGTGCCATGGAAAACTAAATGTTATGGCATTCAACACAAACAATTTATAATGAACATCTGCATTAAACCTGTTTAATGTAGCTAAATATTTTGCTCAACCTCCATCCACAGAATCATGTACATATACATACACATATAATACAATATATATATATATATATATATATATATATATATATATATATATATATATATATATATATATATATATATATATATAATCCTTTTACTACCTCACTATTTAAACTATGGCCAGGAATATGTGGACACCTGATTATAACCCCTAATATATGCTTTTTGAGCATCCCATTCCAGAGTTCAAAGGCTTTCCACTATATTTTAGAATGTGGCTGTGGGGATTTGTGTCCATTCAGCCATTCAGCCATTCATCCACAAGAGCATTAGTGAGGTGACGCACTGATGTCAGGTGAGGAGACTTGGGACGCAGTCGGTGTTCATCCCAAATGTTTTCAGAGGGTTGAGGTCAGGGCTCTGTGCAGGCCACTCTAGTTCTTCCACTCCAACCTTGGCACACCATGTCTTCATGGACCTTGCTTTGTGCACATGGGCATTGTCATGCTGGAACAGGTTTGAGCACTTTAGTTCCAGTGAAGAGATATTATAATGCTACAATGCATACAAAGACATTCTGTGAACTTGAGTGAAATTGTGTGCTTAACACTTTGTGGCATCATGTATGGGTGTGATGACCAAGTGCCCACAAACCTTTGTCCACACTGTGTATATTTAATGCCTCCTGAGAAACAGGAAACAGTACAAACAGTACAAAAATTTCTCATTCTGAATGAGCTCCAACAGGGTGTGGTCCATTCGGAGGTGATTGTGAGTATGCCATGCTCGGTCTGAAGCTCCAGCCTACACAGTGAAACCACTAAAGGGAAATTAACGACTCTTTTGAATTCACTTGAACATCATTTTATAAAGCCGAAGCAGGTGTTTTAATGTTGCAAAATCACAACTAACTGTCTCAATTTAATAATGAACAAATGCTGTTAGCACCAAAAACGTCCCCACGACGTGACCAGTTTCATTTAGGAGCTGCTGTTCATTCAATATGATTTTGCAAATTGTCCATTTGTAAAGAGTTTGTTTTGTTGCAGGACTGTTTTCAGCTGTTTTGATGCTACAATTTAATAATACTAAATATAATGTTACGCATATCGACTTGATCCAATTAAACCCTTATGTTGCCACGGCAATGTTCTTTCTTCCACATAAAAATGAGTTAAAGAATCTCAGGAGTAGGTTGTTTCAAGTGGAAATGATATTTTTTTGAAGGGCCGTTTGATGCTTTACATTAGTTTGTTTGGATCGAACCCACAAATGGCTGTCCCCCTTCAAAGTGCCCTTCATCAATAGAGAATGCGCTGAAGTGTTCACTGAGGTCTATCTGAACTTAATTAAATGCTTTAGGTGTTAATATAACGCTGGGGATTTTGTGGCATATGCACAACTTGGCCTCTACAGGTCTTTTTAAAATCAGTCTACTTTTAAAGGGGTGGGATGAGATTTCTCAAATCCATTTAGGGACAATGAGCCAAGAAAAATATGTTACATATTCTACATTCCTCAACACCCCATCCAAACCCCAACCATTAGCACATTTTGTTCTAACATCACTATGTGCTCTTGTGTCGTCAATTTTTTTTTTTTTAATTTGCCCTGAGGAAAAATTCAACTTGGGCTACCAAAACATCTGGTAGACCATCTTTGCTAATTGATATGTTATTTTCCAGCATCCATATTATTTCATTAAATTGACTGATGAATGTTTGACATTTTCTAATTGCCTTACTGTTGTGTTATTTTCTTAAAAACTCAACAAATAATGACAAATAATTTTCGTTACATTAATAGATCGTTATTCAAATCTTTAACTTTTTTTGATTCTATACATTAACTTTAGTAACAGCAATTCAGATATTTGACCAGCTCACTTGTGATTTGGCAACTGTTAGCTGATCAGTAAAAGCAAATGTTTTATAATGGTGTGCATGGATATTTAGCTTACTTACTTACCCTTGCACTTACTGTACTTCAATTTACTGTGATGTATGTACTGTATAATATATACATTATACACCTCTTTAGTATGTTACTAACATTGTCTGAGCAGCACTCAATGTTTCCAAACAAATGGAAATTATGTGTCATGGTGAATTAAAGAGATCTTGATTAAAATTACCATGCAATTCACAAAGCACATGTTAACCCTGTGGTTCAGTCATGTTTATACTGAAACCTGCACTACATAATACTCTCTATTACAGAACCCTATTCTTTACCCTACAGCAAGACTGAAATTAGCTAAAAATATTCCATGCAGACTGTGGACAGGTGAGGGATTGAAACCATGCTAGTAACCTGTACTGCAGCTTTCATAATGCCCTCTTCATGAGAAGGATTTGTCACATCTGAACACTGTGTGTTTTATATTGTCACAAGTTAAAAGCAGTGGCTGATGAGAAAGTGTCTTAGATAGTATTTTTCATTTAATGTCAGATTGTCATTATAATTAGGTTAAAAAGTTATGTGGTTCTGAAAGGGGTGTAAGGTTCAGCATGCAACCATCCAAACATGTTGTTTTAGTAGTTCCTTGTTATTCTCTAATTTCTTGGAAATAGTCATGTTATTGAAAATATGATCATGTGTGATGGTGTCCTGAAGCTGAAACATGAGCTGTGGAATTGTCGGTGTTGCAAACTGACTAAGATGTACATTCTTGCCATTGTATATTTGAGTATGTGATGAAAGCAGGGGTGGAAAATACTTGAGTAATTGTACATCATTGTTATACTTAAGTATTACTGTGAGGTATTTATACTTTGCTTGAGAGTTATTGAAATGGACTCCTTGTACTTATACTTAATTACATTTCCAAGAAAAAATTTTTTTTACTCCCTGTATTTTTATTAAGACTTTCAAAAAACGTATTACAAATCTCAAAGGCCTTCTCTTCTTTCAGCCAGCCAATGCCCATGTGCTATTTCAGTTGCTGGAGTAAGCAAAGACTTAAAATAAAGTATATAAAATAAGGTATCTCCTATGGCTTCCTATAAGGCATGAATTCCATCTAATTTGAAAAAAACATGCTGAGGTAACTTTTGCTCATTTGCTAACATTAACTGGCTATATTTAAACTAAGCTAGTCTGTTTTCTTTGCTAATGCCAGGTTAGACTTGCATCTATTCCAGTAGCTAACACAATTGGATGGGCAGCAAGTTAAGTTCTAGCTAATGGAAAATATTGAAAAATACATTGATTGAATTATATTTTCAGGCAAAATGGTGTAGTTGCTTTAAAACAAACATAATTTTATAAAAGTTTGAGATAAGTAATCCTATAAGTAATACTTTTCATAATATATATATTAACCTAATTTCATCAGATAAAAACATTACTTTATTTTCAATACTTGAGTGCATTCAAAACATTAGCAATGTTTTGTTTTTGGTTTTTTACTTTCAATTGAGTACATTTTTTGGCTGGATAATTAATTTTAATTTAAGTATAATTTTTCAGTATTTTGTCTACCCTTGGATGAAAGTGATATATGACATCTGTCACCTGGTTTATGATTTAGTGTAAGCTATCTATTGAATTTGATCAATTCTCCTACATTCTCCTACACCTCCTACAAAAGCCTAGGGTTTTGTATTCTATTGCATAATTTTGTTTGGTGCACATGCCCAGTGTACGCTCATAAAAATTTCTTTTGGCATCATACAAGACCTTTAAATGTTTCCCTCATGTGTTTTCACTCTTTGAAACGGAGGTGAGGTAAAATGTCGTGTGCAAGTCCTAGCTCAACCAAAATGTCTGTTTGTCTCATTTCAGTCTGGTTTGGTTGGCTTTCAACTTTATTTTCCTCCATGGTAAACAAATAACACTGATGTTTCCACAGCAACGGCCTGGCTTTGCAAACAGCTGGGAAGCGATGTTTTATCTCAGCTTCCCGCAAGTATTCACATCTGAGCTCTTACCAAAACACAGGAGAAATGGGTTCTGCAGAATTTCATCACATTAAGACTGAACATACAGCAACAGTAACATATATATATATATATATATATATATATATATATATATATATATATATATATATATATATAAAACACTGATACATTTCATGGCTATGAGTTGAGATGAGAAGATTATTGTTTTGTGCATTCCACAGACATAAACAGTCCTCTTTGCACACTGTAAAATACAAATTATGTAAATACATATGCAAGTAGTGGATAGTTGTTTAATAATTGAACAGCCATGGCCCAACATGGCAGCCACTGATGTGTCTGTTTCATTTTGTTTAAATTTCTATCCAGCTGCTCCTCATGAAGCATCTCTAGGGATTGTCTGCACTCCAAATGTTCGGGCTCTGACTCCAGAAGTGAAATGTAATTTGCAGCTTTAATGCAGAGTTATAGAAATCATTTTTGTTTATTTGAGACAGATTTGTCCAAAATTGCTTTTCACAGACAGGCTCATACTGAAAAGTTCTTTGTTAAGGACATTTTTTTGAGACTAATAAGAATTCTACCCCTGTGTTAGATGTGGAGAAATTATATTTTTCAAATTAAAATGTTTCAGTTTAGCAAATACTCCAGTGAATTCATAGAATGCTTGAATCTGGTTCTTTCATATCATATGTGGATTACATTTCATATTAGTTCAGTGAATAGTATCATCTCACTTGACGAGCTAGCAGCCAAATGTTACTGCAGGCTGCCATAATTCTCCAACTGCTTCAAACAGCTGGTAAGGGACAGTGGGACACCGATAACATTCTGGTCTGATCTTGCAGCTCATTCAGCCAAGATAAGATTGCATGCCACCTTCTGTTGCTCTGTCCTTTAAGATATGTTCTTACAAATCACACATGTTTTACATTACCTGTCCTGAAAGATACAAACACACAGACTTACCACTCCATGCCAGCAAGGTTGAGCTCATCCCACCAGCACGCGCTGGGCTCTCCGATGGTTGTCGGGGTCGGCTGGCATTCAAAGCTCCATACACGGTCCGAGCCTTCTTCCTCGCTGAAGTAGCTCTTGATGGCCACCAGCGCCTCACCATGAGGGCACTGGAAGTTAAAGCCCTGACGCCATGCGTTGACCCACTCCTCTCCGTGGAAGTAGTTGGGCTGAGTATGAATAATAGTAGCCAGCAGCAACAGTTGGGCCAAAGCACGAAGAACGAGCGCAGAATTCATCTTCCACTTCAGCACAGAGCAACTTCTGACTGCACACTCTGTCCAGCTGCTCGACTTTAAGCCTCTCTGCGGAGGGTTTGCTCTCCAGATGTTCCCTGTCAAGCTCTAGAGGTTATATGTAATTTTCAGATTTAACACACAGTTATGGTCCACCTTTTGTTTTCATATCTAGAACTGAAATGTTTGTCCTATCCAAAATTTGCTTTATAAAGAATGAGCTGCATTCCCTAATATGAAATCCTCCCTAGGGAATTTCATTAAGGAGGAGAGCTTAGGATTGCCAAGTAATGATGCTATCCATTCCCTATCCACATGGAAAGGGTTGTGTTCACTTCAACCGACATTGAGTTAAACAGTTTAAATGAGTCTCGGGTGTTTGGAAAAAGCTGGTAGCATTAAAGAGAACATTCAGGACAAATGCCAAATCTAGTCGTGAGAATATTCCGGCAAATCTTTGGAAATGTAAACACACTACAGTGCTGTTGCTGTCACATTCATTTTAATTATTGATTAATATTTGACACTTGCTTAAACTTTGACCTGTAGTGGTCTGCTGTCAAAAGAAACACCAGATTATTTGTTTGTGTATATGTTGAAAGGTAAATTTTGGATTCTCAAAAACTTTTGTAAAAATGTATAATATGCAGAGAAACATGGTAATATTTTAGAATAGGACCATCTGAATTAGATGAGTCACTGGATGAATAGTACTAGATGGGAAAATGATCATCGAATGAGATTGGAAAAATCTTCATGTGGAGTTTCAATACTGCTACTCTTCCTGTGAATGCATTACTTCATTGAACTTTGACACAGAAATTGGGAATAAAAACTGCATTATAAAACAAGCATTAAAATTGCACGTATTACCGAATTTTCTTTCCCTGTGCTAAAACAAACCAAAACAAAAAAAAAATGCAACAAACTTCAGCACCTGCAGGAATATCACTTCATGC
Organism: Ictalurus furcatus; assembly: GCF_023375685.1. Classification (NCBI taxonomy): domain Eukaryota; kingdom Metazoa; phylum Chordata; class Actinopteri; order Siluriformes; family Ictaluridae; genus Ictalurus; species Ictalurus furcatus. The sequence goes on along the minus strand of NC_071265.1, from coordinate 10,646,860 downwards.
ATACCTTTAATCTCTATAGATATGCCTCACGCCTAGACCTTGTAAATAAAACCATAAACTGCAGTTACTACTTCTTCAGAGCATTTCAGTTTATCAGCATTCTCTGTTCAAACATTAACTGATCTTACCAATAAATGGATGAGCGTCACGGTAAACTTTGTACTAACATGGTGATCTTGTATCTGTAATATAATGAATAGCAGACTTTGGTTAAAGGAAAATTAAAGGAGAATTTGAACATCTGCAATGAGTGAAGCAAGTGGGAAGGTTGTTCTTTAATTCACATCTGAAGGTGATTCATCTTCCATTATGCAGTGTGAGGCTGTCAGATTATGTAATCACACTCAAGTGGACAAAAGCATTTCAGGGCCTGTATTATAATTGCCCATGGTCTTAAAGATAAATGGTTAAAATGTCAATTACTTTTTTTTCCTTGTCAGCTTAAAATGGTGAAAAAAAACCCCCAAAAACAAACAAACAAAAAAAAACCCTACTGTATCTCACTGTCCACTTTATTAGGAACACCTGTACAAATGCACATTCATGCAGTTATCTAATCAGCCAATCATGCGGCAGCAGCGCAGTGCAAAAAATATCATACAGATACAGGTCAAGAGCTTCAGTTAATGTTCACATCAAATATCATAATGAAGAAAAGGTGTGATCTCCATGACTTTGGATGGATAGCATGGATGGATGGCATGGATGTTGGTGCCAGAGTGGCTAGTTTCAACTGGACAGCTGAAGACTGTAAAAAGACCAGGTGATTTTTTTTTTCCCCCTAATCTTCAACTGTCGAGATTGGGTGAGACTGTGCCCATGATAGCCCATGAGAGAGAGAGAGAGAGAGAGAGAGAGAGAGAGAGAGAGAGAGAATGACCTAAAACTTGCTGCCAATATACCTTCATCAGGGGGAAGGACTTCATCAGGGGGAAAAAAGTGGAAGGTTTTAGACTGGCCAAGTCATTAACCAGAAATAAAGCTAATTGAGCATGCATTTCACCTCCTGAAGATGAGACTGACAAGAGAAACCCAAAAAACAACAACAACTACGATGCAAGCCTGGAAAAGCATCACAAAAGAAGAATTAAACAGTAGGCCACCGACTTCATGCAAATGATATGCAACCAAATATAAAGTATTTACTTAAATTGCCACTATTACTTTAAGACATTTCTGTTCCAATACTTTTGCTCACCACCAAAGATGCCATGTTCTAAGTTGTTTAACACTAGGTATAACACCTCAGATGTACATGTAGAACCTTAGCGGTTCTACAAAGTGCTTTACACTGCTTCTCATTCATCCATTCACACACTAATGACAGCAGAGCTGCCATGCTAAGTGCGATTGGGAGCAACTTGGGGTTCAGCAAAAATTCTGATCTTTTCCAAGGACACAAGGACAGCAACCATGCAAGTGGTGGATAACCTGCTCTACCACCTGAGCCACAGCCACCCCTAAAGTCTAGATGTCTAGATGTAAATATCAGAATATAAAAGCTAAAATTCTGATCTACCATCTCATAGCCTTCATTTGATCTCAAACGCAAATGTCTTCAGTCTACATCTAAAACCAAAGAATCGGCCTTGCCAATTGTAGATTGCCAAATATAAATTATATTGTATATAAATGGGTACATACAGAGAATACATAATGGCTATAGGTTATAGTGACAAAACAGGCATATCTAATACTATTACAGAGCTTAATGAAGAGAGATCACATTATTAGGCTACACTGAGTATTATTTTGAGATACCATTAATACTGTAGTGGGCAGTCTAAACACAGCTTATATTTTATCTAATGTGATGTACTGAAAGGAATGTTTTATGTGGTAGACAGGTGTTGGGATACTTTGATCTAATTGGAAATTTACTGCAATCAGAAAGACTAAAAATAAACAGGACACATCTAAGAATAGGCATGGCACAGTAAGTCATGTGTCGTGAAATTCCATGCAGTTCAAAATGGAGCAGTTTAGAGCAAACTGTATATTTAGATTAATCGTTCTGTAAAAAGCATCTTTATCTGGGGCAGCATTTTGTTTTGGTCACTAGCTTATATCATACAATACAGGGCACTCAAAGTACACAGCAGTGGAGTGATATCTTGCCTTCGAAGACAGTCACTGCAGATTTGCAGGGATTCCTTTTTTTCCTTTAAATTACTTTTTTTTTTTTTTTAAAGAAATATTTTACTATCATCCATTATGTTTTGGCTTGAGACATATGGCCTGTTCTGCAAAGCTGAGAAGCACACACAAAACTAACTCACAGATTTCCTCTTTATTATCCAGTTCTGAAATTAGGCTCAGTTTAGAAAGAGCAGAGAGGAACACTAATACCAAACAAAAAATTTAAGCACGAACAGAGTTCAACATCAAGCACGGGTCATTTTTATGTGGACCATTCTCTCATAACAATTTATCCCACAGAGATGTTGAATGCATGATTCTCATTTGTCAGAAAGTTCATTTTCTATAACAGCAGGTCTGACAGTAGTGCCAGCTGTAATTAGGTTAATACACTTCTAATATGTTATCATCTCTATAGTAACAACTTACACAGGGACTTGTCCGGCAAATGCTCCACATAATCTAAGCCTGATAATAAACTGATATAATATAAATAACCTTGTTATTTAACCAAAATAATTGTTGATATGATGATGTTGTCTGTAAGCAAACTTTTATTTAGCATTTATGATAGATGACTCAGGTGTCAACACTTTGTAACAGTCAGTAAGTTTTCCTCCACAGGAAAGTCTTCAAGACAGAGATTTTTTATTTTCCAGTTTCTTGGTAACATGACAAACTGTGTTTTGTTTTGTCTTACTAACTTCAGGACGGAGGAAAAAAAAGAAAGGTGTTGAGGGAACGACTGTTTATAGCTGCTTTAATGTAAGTGATAACAAGAAATAAGTTGTCTCATAAACATACCACAGCATTAAATGAACTGCTCAAGAAGTATGGCATTCATTAATAAATTAAACAATGTTAATCATTGGCAAATTGGAAAATATTCAACTATTGGAAAATAACCCACTTTAGGGGGTTAACTCATCATACCACTCGTTCAATGATAATTTTCCTATAACAGCATGCACAGTCTTGTTTTATTTCATTTATGGCTATGAACTGCAGGGTCAGTAGATGCTGATGAGAATAATAATATAATGTATGCCTACTTTAAATGCAGAGCTCATTAACAACATTTTTTTTCTACAGCATTCATGCCGGACAGTACTTAAATGCTTATCGTAACCCAGTTCACTATTTCATGTAGAATTTGTCATTACAACAGCACACTGTAGTCAGTTACACACATTTCTTAAGGAAATTATACAGAGAGTGATAAGGTTCATTGATTTCAGCCTATTAGCAGTATAGGAGCCATATGTCCTGTTTATACATATATATATATATATATATATATATATATATATATATATATATATATATATATATATATATATATATATATATATGTATGTATATATATATATATATATATATATATATATATATATATATATATATATATATATATATATATATATATATAAAAGTTATTTGCCAATGTCCACTTTCTTCAATAGCAAACAGTGCTGTGTGTTCTCAGTTGATGCTAATGAGCATGGGGGTGAGGGACTGTGTACAAACTCAATGGGCCATTAATGGTTTGTTATGTCAATGTTTCCTTCAGGACTCTTAAAACCTTTTCTTTGCATTTTAGCATCTATTTTAGACAAGTCCCTTCAGTCTGAACCCAGACTAAAGGTTCACGGTTTCAGTCTCACAATTACCCAGTGTCCATTCTTTTAGTGAGAATAGGGAGATAGCGTTGCGCCAAAATCTTATTAGCATTGATAGCTGCTGGGCACAGCCATATCAACATGGTCTGTGCCACTATTAAATCCTAATTGAATTACATTAAATCCAAATCCCTGCTCCAAAAGAATGGAGTAAGTGTCCAAGGATGTCTAAATTGTTTTTTTAGAACAGACAAATGAGCCAAAAGTCCCTATCATCAGAAATTAGCATTCTCACTTCACAAGTAGCTGCACTGCATTATAATGTGATTTACTGGATTATGGTTCATGGGGCAGATCATTACTCAAATATTGTGTCTGTCAGATCATATCTAGAACTGAAAGTTGCCAAATGAATGCAGAGTGAGCCTCACAATTATTTCCCTTGAAAACTTAAAAATTATTATAGTCATCTTAAGGGGCCTTTTTTTGGCTATTTGTCAAACTTCAAACAAGCAACATCCTATACACCCTCAGCACAGTGGCTCTGCTTTCCTCACAACTCCCACATCTGTAGGTGGATTGGCTGAACTGCCCATATGTGTGAATATGTGTGTGTGTGTGTGTGTGTGTGTGTGTGTGGAGGACTAATGCTTTTCCTAATATGAATAATATTTTATCACTGTAAAATCAATTGTTTCCAAATAAATGGACCAACTGAATCCCAAGTACTCAGCACGCAATGCACATGATTTAGCATTAATGTTCAGTTAATTCATCTGCATAGCAGATGGAGGAGCAAACAAGCTCTAAGCCAATGAACAGATGACACTTGGTAACTTTTCATTCTGAGCCTCAGTCTAAATCACAACTTCCTCTCAGCTGCATCCATTATCTCAAAACACCAAATCAACTAAAGCCATAAAACAGAAACTTCACTAACTAATTAGTTAATACTGTTTTTTTTTTGTTTTTTTTTGTTTTTTTGCATGCTCATTTTCTTCATCAAAGCAAAATTTGAACATGGCTGTTCACATGGCCATGCAGATGTGACTTTTCTATGTGGGCTTTTCCCTTTGGGTACACGTGTGCATTTGTGGTTAACATTCATTGCTTGATGTTTGCATAAGTAGCACACATGCAGGAAGACAAGATAGCAGGGTTTCCCCTGGTGGAGTAAAAGCAGCATGGCACAATTTTCTTCACCTCTGTCCTCATCCCCATGGCCCAAATGCACCATCCTCAACTCAACTTGTTAGCTAGTTAGCTAGATAGGACTCTTACATAGTTAGCCAGATAGATACAAATATAAAAGCTTGAGAATATTGTCCAAAGCCATTCCTATTATAAGTGTGCATTGTTTATTCACTAAAAAGCTTTTATTTACCCAATTCACTGGATTAAAACTCTTGATGAATAAAGGAATACAGTGTTAATGATCTCTGTCAAGCTTCTGGTTGTGATCCAGTCATTGGTCTTTGAACAAATGGCACAGACTGCTTGTACACAAAATGTTCATACCTTGAATCTAAAGGTGAAAAAAACAAGTATTTCAGCATTCTTTAAAGCCGTGGTCACAAACTCTCTTCCTTGAACTCTAACTTCCTGCAGGTTTCATCTCTAATCAAAATCTAACACACTTGTTTTAGTTGATCAAGAACTTCTTAAGGCAATGATTAGAAGGTCAGGTGAGCACCATTATTGTTGGAACTGAAGTCTTCAGGAAGGTAGATCTCCTGGAATGTGATTGGTGACCACTGCTTTAAAGTCTTACGATTCTGAAAATTACTCAGACTTTTATATGTCTGGTAAAATGAGGTAAGTTAACGGCTGGAAAAAAAAAAAGATAAAAAAAAAATCACATTCCTCTGGGTTCTCCAGGATCACCCCAGCTCCCAAAAACATACTCGTGGGTGGAGTGGCTATTCTAAATTCTCACACCGTAGGTGTGAATGTGTGGGTACGTGTGAGATGGACTTTTGTCTCATCCAGTGTGTATTCCTGCCCCACAGCCAGACAGCCAGCCAGACAGACAACTGCTTCACCAGTTGTCCTTCCTTGGACCACTTTTGGTATTAGCATAGGTACTAACTACTCACTACAGTCCGGGAACACCACACAAGACCTGCTGTTTTAGAGATGCTCTAACCCAGTCGTCTAGTCATCACAATTTGGTCCTTGTCAAAGTCGCTCAGATCCTTACACTTGCCCATTTTTCCTGCTCCCAACACATCAACTTCAAAGAACTGACTGTTCATTTGCTGCCTAATATATCCCACCCCCTGACAGGTGCCACTGTAACAAGATAATCACTGTGATTCACTTCATCAGTGCTTTCAATCTTATGTCCAAATGCTACATTTAATTCGTTACATTGTGTGCAGGTTGTAATACTAACATATAGACAAAAGGCTCTATCTGTCCCCTAGACATGTGGTATTTAATAGATAATACCTTTAAATGGATTGAAAATGATAAGCCAAAATGTCAGACACTAAAAAAAACAGCCCACTTTGCTTCTAGACATCTGGCTCATTATTGCAAAGCATCAAGGGATTTTTTTGGAAAAATATGGATGCAGTGATACACCACAGTAAACCTTGCTGACAGGTAGATAATAGGAAAGAGGTAAAAAAAAGATGACATGAGAAGATGGAATGAAAGTGGTCATACCCAAAAGTTTGGTATGACATTAATACATCACCTTTTATCTCACTCTCTCAAGCACTTTTCTCTATTATTATGTGAGTAAAAGCTAATCAAATTTCCAGCCTTTTAATTATAACCTTATACAGTGAACCATTAGTGCATTTGAAAGCATACTCTTTTCACTCTATAAATAGCAAAATAGCATTTACTGCCCTACGATAAATGTCTGCCAGTTGTCTTATAACAACAGATTATTTTTTTTAAATGTCTAATGCATAAACAGTATAGGGGATATTTGTAGTTGTTAAATGTCTAAGGACAGCTGAATTTAACATGTTAAAAAATAGCAAATGCTTATCTTTAAATGACACAAGGCGCTAATATCCATACCAATCAACCTTACTTTAATGAAATACTAGTGCTTTTTCATTCCTTTGTTCTTCAGATGCTGTAATGAATGAAGCTTTCAATTGTATAGATTTACTCTAACTTTTTTCTTGACTGCCATGATCTCATGACATTCTCAGTCAGAGTGACCTTCATTGAGCTCCCACACAATACTATTTCACACGGTTGAGTGATTCAACCGACACACACTTAAACAAATACAGAGGCAGAGCCTGCTCTCTACACCAATCACAGAGCCTAAAAATTGGAGGGGTGTGGGTCATTTTTTTGGGTCATAACCAATCACATGGCTTACACTCCTAAAAACATAATATTGACTTTGGGATCCCTGGTGTTTCACTAAGCGGCCTGTGAAGCTGAGCATGGGAATATTTGTCAAAGTGGAACAGCCTGCTTCTTATTTAATCTCCACACATATTTGTTTTTGAATACCTGATTCAAATTCTGATTGAAGAGACTGAAACTGCATATTTGATATTTCAAGTGCCTTCATTATTATGTAAAAAACAAAAAACAACTTCCCGAGCCATACCATTAAGACCTAATGTCTAATGCATTAAAGAAGTCAAGCAAACTGTGACCCATGACACGGGCATTATGGTAAATCTCATTAACATCAGACTAAATCTTATTAACCTCATTAGCAGACTCACACATGCAACACGCAGCGAGTATCACAAACCAATGCACAGTTCAGGTGTTGCTCAGGAGAGTACTACATACCGTAGAAAACATACAGTACGGGTTCATGTTGCACAGTGTGGTTGAATGACATGGTATGGAAAATTGTGTGACGTTGTGGGTATTGCGTAAGTATTGATTGTGTGTGCTGGATGCTAGTACTGCCTGTCTGGCTTTCACGTCCCTCGAGGCTCTGTTGCTCATCAGGAGTGCCTGCAATGGGCCAGATAGCCTGGTGTTTCCCTCTGCCGCTTCTCTAATTGCGTATCGAGTGCTGTGGCCGCAGCTAGGTGCCCTGCAGATCCACGGCTCCATCCAGAGCACAGAGAAACATGAGGAGCAAGAGAGATGGTCAGACGTGTCAAATATTTCAAACAGCAAAGGGAGCTCGTTGTTATGGAAAAAAAGAGTTGGTGCTTGCACATATTTCATTTTTATATGCAATGTGCATAGATACATAAATTGTGAATTATTTAGATTTTCATTACATTTATTTAGATGCACTGATATGCATCATATCTTAAAATCCACAGAGATACTGTTGTCCTGACTGAGTGTCCATTCTATGACTTTAGCTCAAGCACAAAAGTCTCTGGATCTAGTTAAAGACTTCAGAGGATACATACCAACTCTATCAAACAAAGTCCTGTTTCGTACCACCACATTAAACTCAAACAAACAAGGTCCTTTATAATGAACACCAAAAAATGCTCATCTTTAATTCAATAGCCTATATTTCAATAAAATATAGTTATCATAGTATGTATTAATTGAATGATATAGTCTACAGAAAACTTTTGTAACTAAGACTACTCCCTGGGTAAACCATGGCCTGTGCTGTGTCCAACAGTACACCTCTACAGCCCAGAAGCCTGCTGCTAGGATCTGGAAGCTAGATGCCTTATTAGCAACACTGCAAAGGCTCGAGCAACATCAAATTCATACGGTTTGAGGTTGGTTGGGATGGAAACATGCGGTTAAAAGTCTAGCACTCACTCTGATTGTGCTTGGTAGCCACTTGACACATTTAATGACTTAATGACATATTTATCAACTGGTATACACTAGGATTTATACACTAGGACAGAGCATTCTCAGGGAAAATGTAACCTTGGATTTAAAAATCCCTTCAACAACTGTTGTCTCTGTTGGTTATCAGGATGTGTTGTGATGGAGTTAATGAAGTAAATGCAAGAGTGGTTTGTTTCTCCTGAGCAGAAACTGTAAAAATCCACACTCCAAAAGAGTAAGAACACGTCCAAGTCACAACACATAATAGAGTTGCTGAGGGGTTCATTGACGTGAATTACAAAGTGGATCTAAACTTTATGTAAATAAAATACATGCCAAGAATGTTCTTATTACAACTCCGGCCTTCTACGGACAACATTATTCAATTTTGGAAATGATCTCTTCCAGTCATCTTCATCTCTGACGATTTGTATCTGGGTGTTTTTAAGAACAAAGTGATGCTTGAAAGTGTAAACACTGATGAAAGATGAGCTCTGAGCTACAATGTAGCAAGTGCTAATGCCAAGAGATTTTAACTGTGGCTGTTAACATTGGCCAGCGTTCAGGTTGGAGCCATCTCAACATGCAGTTCCAGATTCCATTGCGTACGGCTGGTGGGAATCTTCAGATGATCTAATGTTGTAATAGAGTCAGGAATTACATGGCAGAGTTTATTTTAATATAACTACACCCCCGTGGAGTCTTCATAATGTACCCCAGTTTATATTAGAATCACTTTTCAAGTATCTTCATAAACTAATAAAAAATAAAAACAGTTGTTAAGTGTATGACACCTGAGGTTCTTCTCTTTACATTACACTTATGTGAAAAAGTCTAAAAACATATAAATGAACTTCCTACTACAAAATATGCACACGTTTCATTGCGATTTATTTGTTGATTGGTTCCCTAAACTTTTTTTTTTTAATTTGTGAGAGATTGCAGAATGTCAACAGATTATAACATTAGTATGACATTATTTACACATGGAAGGATATAACTCTTTTCAGTGAATGCTGGTTTATATCGAGTAGAGGAAGCACATTTATAAATATAGCTCCTTGATAACAGAGTACACTTGTGTGCCAAATAATAAAAGTGAACAGGAGAGGCCAATACACGAGACAACAATTACTGCAAGAGCAAAGCACTAAAAATAGCTGAAGTGATGAGAGGCCTGACACTCTCTCTATGCTCTACACTCTCACTCTCTCTGTGAAAGATATTTTGAATTTGAGGCCAGTTTTTTTTATTTGTTTGTTTGTCCATATTACCCTGTCCAGGAACATGTCATCTTTCTGTTCTTCTGTGCATATATGGTTTTGTTGATGAACTGGGGTCTGACAGTCGGATGACGCTCACAACGCTCAACCGATAGGGCATGCAGGACCTCCCAGTGGACTTGCCAACCTCATGATCTATGTAAACACAAAGCCTGTGGCTTCTTATCTTATCCATCCTACACGAGCAGCCCCTCAATCTCTGGTGTGTGTTGGGTTTTGATCAGAAAGAGGCTCACAAATTTGTTGACTGGGGCTAATTCGTCATAGACAAGGTCTATGGTTAAAAAGAAAATAAAAATTTAATTCAATAAAATCACATCAACGAGTCATCAGAACAGCTTCAATACACCTTGGTGTTGTACTCTGTACATTCTTCCAATACTCTGAAACTGTACTGTAGGGATGAACACAATTCTTCCAAAAAGATATCCACTTAATTGGTGTTGTGAAGATGGTGTTGGAGAGCACTGTCTAAGATCGCTCCAAAATCTCCCATAGGTGTTCAACTGGTTTGGGATCCAATGAGTGAAGGCCATAGCATATGGTGTACATCATGTTCATCCTCATCAGACCATACAGTGAGCCCTTGTGCCCTGTAGCTGGTAACAATGTCAACCTAGAAGAGCCCATCAGGATAAAAATGTTTCACATGGCATAACAGAGCCACCAGTTTTTCCTTTTATTTGTCACCCGTCTGAACATACATATATAGATTTAACAAAACAAACACTCTTGTTTGACCTTTTTCACCTTTTTCCACACCTCAGTGTTTACATGAAAACACAACTCATACATGCTTGCCAATGACCTTTTACCAGTAGTTGGCAAAGACGCTTATGAAATTGTCCTATAGTCAACAGCCACATCTTCGGTCTTCAGCATAATCATTAAATTAAAATGCTGTCAAACATAAAATGTAATGCACTGTAAGCAACAACAACAACAAAAATAATAATTATTATTATAATTATAATAATAATAATAATGCCTGATAACATTTTGTATTCAACGATTAAGGAATAAATTAATAAACCATGCTGAAACGTTAAAGATTATAGTACTATACACAATGATCATAATAACATGTACTATATTTTATGGAATCACTCGTCTTTTACAAGAACAAGAGTCTGAGTAGCTGATTAGTTTACAGCATAAATTCAGGTTTAACCTCCGCCTTCTTTTTTAATTATTTGAACACTTCTGCTCCTGAGAAGGATGTGTACTGATTGCCATACCATGTGTAAAACCAAAAAAAGGTTTCTTTCTTTCTTTTTTAAAATTTTTTATTTATTTATTTATTTATTAAAAAAGGGTTATACACTAACTAATAGACAGTACTAACTCATTTTGGTCATCTTATATAATTATTGCACTCTTTTGGTGATTAGATGCAGCATGGCCATATATCCGATAAACGTCCATATCACCATGACCTTTATGCCCTTTGTGCCTATTTTATTGTGTGTGCCTCCATGTATAAATGAGTGTGTGAGTGTGTGTGGATAGTTCATGCTGGCGTAAAGTGAGTGGCTAGTCTTTCCAGGTGTGTGATAGATTCCTCCCACAACTGACCTTGAGTGGAGCAGACATCACTGGGACGGACTCAGCAGGAGTAGATCAAGAGCACCACATACCATGAACACACAAAACACAGCAACATTTTTATTATTATTATTAATATATATTTTTTAATATAGGCTACGGGATGACATGGGATGGGGTGTTGTAAATGCCTTGAAATGTCATTTTGCATTACAGCGCCATCTGGGCAAGTAAAATCCAGTGCTGAATAATAAATAAATTCAGTATTGAAATGTTAGTAACTACAGGAACAGTGCCTTAGTCACTGGAAGCCATTCATCCAATATTGGTCAGTGTAAAAGAATCATATGCTGCGATAGCACTCTGGTGTAATAAACCTACACATGATGATGACACATGTCATTTAAAATGTTAAGGAGAGGAAACGACTCTCTGTTAAACGTGAGTGTAACGTTTCTACACGTATGGTCGATATATATATTAATAAATTAGTGTTTCTGTAGTGTTTATCCGAAGCCGTTGAAGCTACAATATACGCGCGTGACGACTCCACGTCCACGCGCCCAGACGACCAGCGTAGAGTTCGACAATCGAACACGATTTTGTTACGCAAACACAAGCCAGCCTGTGATTGGCCGGTTTCGGGCCTCCTACTTTGAAGGTGACTTATTAGAATGTTTTTGTGGGCGTGACCACGCAGCGTAACGAATATATGGGGCGGATCCAGGCACACGAGCCGGGTACGAGTCTGTCCTTTCCGAAAAACTAGCTGAAAGGAGTACAGCTCTGGCGGTCAGGCACCTGAACGAAAGACAAAATAAAGAAGCCCCAAATAAAGTCAAACAAAGGGAACTAAAACAAACCGAGAATGCCCGCGAATAAGGAAGGCGACGGAGGTTGGAAGACGTTTCTGTGGAATTCTGAAAAAAAGGAATTTTTAGGACGTACCGGCGGCAGTTGGTGTAAGTGCTCGACATTTTTTCCTTCAGAGTCCACGGCGGTTAGCTGAGCGCTGCTCTCGGGCCGTGAAATGTGTGTGTGTGTGTGTGTGTGTGTGTGTGTGTGTGTTTAAAATGTTCAGATCTCCGTCTCAGGATAGTACATGAATGGAAAAATAGTCAAGGCTACAGACAGACAGGTCACAGCACCTGTGACTTTCCTCAACACGCTGCGTCGTGACTTTCATTTTCAGTGGAAAAAAAGAGAGAGAGAATATATGAATATACCGCCCTCACGCTGCAATGGCACACCGACACACAAGTCTAACACTGGTTAATATTTATACAGACATATGAAGGTGATACACAGACTGTATAATATATAATATATAACACGTATATAAACCACTTGTAGATAGTTTAGCAGTTCAGCAAATGGCGGTTGAACATTCGAACACAGTGCATGCTCAAACGTCAATGTAACTATTATTGAATAATTATTGAAAATAAAAGAACAAACAAGCTGTGTAATTAGAAATATAGGCTAGGAAATTAATAGTTCATTGAATCAGGAAAGCGTTGTTTGTTTGTTGTTTTATTATTATTATTATTATTATTATTATTATTATAATCAGATACCCGAATAGACAAGTAGACAAGTAGTTTGTTTAATATGTTTCTGATGATAAAATTAAAGGTCGATGTGAAGGACATTAATTAGCAGGATGATGAGGATGATGATATGGTTATCCTGAAGGCGTACAGAGATAATATAAATAAACGATGTGAGGTATTTTGAGGACAGTAACGGGTTTTGTGTTTCCTGTCAGGGCTGTTTTTGTGTTCTTACTGTGTAATTACAGTGACGTTTCGGTATAGTATTCAGCCAGGGAAATGAATAGAATTATAACCTTATTGCACAAAGGTTCATCCCCCGACACCACCACCCCACCCCCAAGGTGAATCAAGGTGATTTTAGGCCCTGCTGTGTTCAACCGCTCATTCACTCGACTCTTTATGGCGGACACACAGTGAGAACAAACTCACACTGGACCTCTTCATGTCTTCTTCCTGTTTCAGTTAGCGGCGTGCATCCTTTTATTCCTCACTGGTGAACTTTATTTTGTCTTATTTTTGGGTTGGGAGGCAGTCGGAGTAGATAGTTTATCACCCGTGATCATTCATGTCTGTCTATCTGTTGTGTAGTGCAGTGAGACTGTAGGACACTCTCTCTCTCCCTCCATTCAAGGCCTATAGTTCACTTATTCCGGATTAAATCATGAAGGAAACCAGTTGAATATCCACTACAGTACATCGGTAGTGTGTAGTGTCCTGGTCTACGTTCAACAGGTGGTGTGTAGAAGGAAGGCGCCCGCTGTGTTTTCATTAAAACGTTAGACGCTAAAATGGTGGCATGTGGCGAGTGAGTCTTTACCGGATAACATCATGTAGGACTCGACTAGCAGTGTAAATTTCAGCGCCTCGTCTTGTACTTTCGATATTTCTTTCGCGGCATGGAAACGTATTTAAGACTTAAAAGTAGTTTGTTATTGGGATTAACTCTACTGGAAGCAGTATCAGTTAGCTCTAGGAAGGAAAAGTCACATCGAGTGGTTTGCTAAAGCTCTGAGCTAACCGGCTAAACTGTCGGGTGAAACAACACCTGACCGTAGTTTAAACCTCACTGATTTGTGATTTTTTTTTAATAAAAAAAAAAGGTTTTGGGAGTTGAGCTTTCTGGTGTGAAGGTATACTTCTGAGATGTCGGTTTTATATTTAAAAGAAAGAAGAAAAGGTCGAGAAAATGCGCCACATGTTTTTCAATTTTGTTCGCGGCTGTGTTGTGAAACGGAGGAGGAGCTTTAGAGGAAGTGAGACAGACACATGGACTCCTATCATCTCAGGCTGGAGTAAAACAAACAAACAAAAAAACTGATTAAAACCTTCTAAAACAATTGGACATTTCCTATCCACACGTTCATTGCCTCATGGAGCCCTATAATCTCTGCTTCTATTCATGTGTGTCCATGATACATGATGCAAGACATACATATATATATATATATATATATATATATATATATATATAGATATAGATATATATATATAGATAGATAGATAGATAGATAGATATATAGATATAGATATGTGTGTGTGTATTCTGTGAGCATGATCGTATTTAACCATTATTCTTCGGCTTGCATGGTCAGATTTAGACTATTTCAATTTCAGAACAACCTCATGTCACTTCATGTGAGGCGTATCTCAATTTCCAGGAGGGCAAGCCAACACTTAGGGCCTCATATTTCTTAGCCCTACTCATAGAAAGATTCACATAAAACCATGATTGGCATTTTATTGTATTGTCTTTGAAACAATGTGGCTGTGAAGGTGTTTCCTGCAGATCTGTAAACTGTTTATTACAGCAGGTCAGAGAAGCAGAAAGGTCGACCAGCATAAAGCCCCTGTGTTTGGCGAGCAGCTGAACCTGTTAACGAGGGTGGGTGGGATGGTGAGAACAGGGCGTTTTTAGACCCTGTCGGACATTTCTGGACCCTAGGGCCATCGCTTTATGCAGCTCTTAATCACAGAGAAGGAAACGTGACGGACGTTTGAAAGCGTGGTGGTGCGTAAGCTTTGTTATTCTCCATCACTGGCATTCACAACAGAGTAAGACATTTCTGAACTGTTTGGACTTGTTGCAGTTTTTTGCCAGTTTTACATAGCCGCTGTGGGAAACGAACTTCCCCCACATGGAAAATCAGGAAGTCTCTGGTCACGAGAGTCACGTCACAGCTGATTTTGCTTAGTTTTGCATTTTGTAGGAAATTCAGTTATTTTATGTAACTGTGCTAATGAAATGCATTGTTTTAAATATGGCATTAAGCATTACGTTGTAAAAAAGTTGATTTGTCTCACGCTAACAGACGGCGAATGGTTTCTGAAAGCTTAACAATATATTGTGTCTAGAAAGTCATTGTACCGACAGTTCTTTCAATCAGTCAGAATGTAACAGTGTTAATTTAGCTCGGTCAATACAAAATGACTTTTTTGGGGGAAGCTATCTAGTCCACACCTAGCCTTCATGGGATATGGAGATGCTAAATTAGCCATTCTTCAATAACCTTTCTTCCTCTCACTCATCTGTAATGGTATTAATGAGAAATGCTACTACAAGTTTTACAATGTTCACCCCCATCACTAATTTGCTCTTCATTTTTTTTGCAGTTAAAATCTTCATCTTTTATGTAATCTTCTATGGCTGCTTGGCTGGAATTTTCATTGGCACCATCCAGGCAATGCTCATGACCCTTAGCAACTACAAGCCCACGTACCAGGACAGAGTTGCACCCCCAGGTAATTAACCAGAACACTGTCACTAGTGTGAACAAATTTGAGAGTGTTGTGCCACACAGCAACATTAGAGTGTGTAATTTGAGGTCAAATGTAAAATGTATAAACTGCATCAGTGAGACGATGAACTACGTGTAACTAGCTCATTTTCCTGACCAACCCACAGTGCTGAATTTTGTAAGAGTATTATCACAACGTTGATTTTTGTCAACAATAACTAGATTTGTCTTAGCACTAAATGGTATTATATACTTACGGTAATGGTGTCTGCTTGGTAGCACTTTAGTTAATAAGCTAATTTGCAGATCTATAAACATCAACAGGTAACTAATGAGTTATAATGCAGCTGCAAGGACACGGCTATGATGAAACTGAGTATGGTAAGTGGAACTGATGATGATGATGATGCAGGTCAGAAGTGACAATAATATTTAATAATCAGTAAGTTTTTATGTTACATACTTGCAGTGAAACCTTGTAATGTTTCTCCTCGCTGTAGCTTTCCCCTTCTGAAAGGAGAGAGAGCTTTTCAAAAGGCCATTCTGCCTTTTGTCCCACTCTCTAGTCAGCTTGATGGTGCTTTACGTGTTGGCTATAAGAGGAACGCTGCTGCTTTTCTTCACAGCTTGATGACTACCATCACATGTCAGGATCGCTCTTCTTATAGCAGGGCTAATGGTGGTTCAGATTTAAACTGTATTCTTGTTTCTGTGTTCGTGATAGGTGTATCCTTAAAATATGTGAACTGGTTCAAGGTGCATCAAGCTTTGTAAGGCCTATGTAACCTAAATAGAAATTAAAACATGAAGGAAGAAACTGATATTTAGTAGTAAAAGAAAATAACAGCATAGCTGGGGACAGTATTTGAAGCTGTCCTGCTAATCTTGGAGGATGTTCAGGCATTGCTAGATTTCTTATTGTTCTATTGCCAGGCATTTGCCCAGCCAGCCTCCATTCACTGGTTTTTGGCCAATGAATGTTTGCACAGTGTGTGCTGTCGCCTTGGCATATATTTAGCTGTATTCAGTGTTAGACAGTGTGCTGGTGCCATTTCCCCCTGAAGAGCAGCAGCCTCTGTGCAGATAGGTTCAGTGAAAGAAGGAACATGAGTAGGTGCCGAGTGGAGCCCAGCAAAGCGCGCTACGATTGGAAGCCATGATAAGGGAAGGAGGTGGTTGACACGCTCACTGGTCTGAAGTCCCACCCTCCTCTCAGGGGCTAAAAGTTTCCATTGTGTGAGCGAAACACGTGAGGTGAAGCAAGGGGGGGCCTGGCCCAGGCACTGTGGGGCTGAGTCTCTACAAGTTTGCATGTAGGAAAAGAAACACATCCCCCATTTCTTTCTTTTCAATTTTGTTGCCATTAAAAGTAAGTCAGTGTGGAGTTTCAGTATGGAAACAAGGAATGCACATCCATGCAAAGAGCATTAACAGGAATCATGACCTTCCAAGCGATACAAGGGTTCCTCCCACTCATTCCCCCCTCGCTGACTGTGCTCATAACCACGCCCCAATTTGGCCTTGTGCTCAAGCTGGGTGGAAAATTACTGCCAGGCTGAGAACAGGAGTTTCATCTGAATAGCTAACCATGACAATGAATGGATTTGGCATTAAGTGTGCAATAGAGCAGATGTGTCTATATTTGATGCTTGTGCGTATGAGGACATAACACAGTCTTCATTTCATAACTGCATGTGTGTTGGATCAAAAAGTCCATTCTGTCTCCTCTTCTCTCCTCAGGTTTATCACACACCCCACGCTCCGACAAATCTGAGATCTCCTACATCTTGAGTGAGGAAGACAGTTATAGGGACTATACAAAAGCCATGAAAGAACTGCTGGAGCCATACAAAGACGAGAAGCAGGTGGACGACATGAAATATGAAGACTGCGGTGGTACGCTGGGTTTTCAACAGTTAGTTGGGGCAGACGTTGCACAGAACACACTTACATATCCATGTAATAACTAACTAATGTAGAGAAACACATTGTTGCATAGGAGAATATCACAACAGAGTATGTACTAGGTGTATGGAGTTGCGTAGCTGTAGATGCTTTGTATAGTGCACAGTCAGTAAAGCAATGGATTGGTTAATAAACTGGTAAAAAGGTCAAAATTTGGTTGTGTATATCAAAGGCAAGACGGAATTAACAGCGATATGTGGAATCGTTGTTGAACCTTTAATTGAAAAGCGTCGTTTTCACATACGCATCAAATTTTGAGGAGTGGTGTATACACATGAAGGAAGATGACATGCGGCTGATGCTTAATGCTGATTACTTTGGTATTCATGTCTTGTTGTGTTGCATGTTTAGATGCTCCTGGAAAATACATTGAACGTGGGGACTTGGAGAGCGACACAGGCGTAAGAAAGGCCTGCCGCTTCAAGAGGTCCTGGCTGGGAGACTGCTCAGGCCTGGAGGACACCAGCTTTGGCTTTAAGGCTGGCAAGCCCTGCCTCATTGTCAAGCTCAACAGGATTGTCAATTTCAGACCCAGGGTGAGTTCTAACCTCATGAAAATTTAGAAAAAGTACACATTGTTACACATTGGGTTTAAATTCAGAATAAATATCTAATAATACCTGCATGAGAATTTGCCATTACATATGACTTCTTTCCTTCTTTAGCCTCCTAAAACCAATACCTCGCTCCCTGTGGTTGCTGGTGGGAAGATTCCACAATTTTTGATTCCTGTATACTGCAGCAGCAAGGTACAGACCATTTAGCATGTATTTTACTATACATCATTTGCATAATAGAAATACCACCAGATTATAAATACACACACACACACAGTTTGCACGTTGAACAACAGCCTAATGTTTTTTCTCTGCTTTACAGAAAGAAGAAGATGCTGACAAACTCAGAGAGATTAAGTACTTTGGCTTGGGCCAGGGATACCCACTGCAGTACTATCCTTACTATGGCAAGCTGCTACACCCCTATTACCTCCAGCCTCTTGTGGGCATCCAGTTCACCAACATTAGCTTAAACCAGGAGCTGCGTGTTGAGTGCAAAGTATACGGAGATAACATTGATTACAGCGATAAAGACCGTTATCAGGGACGTTTTGACCTCAAAATCATGATCAAATCATGACCACAGCTATGAAAATAGCACTTTTACTCTGCCCATTTCAAAACGTAATAATTTAGACAGATGAAAATGAAAAAAAATAAAAGTTCAATAAAAAAAAAAACAACAACAAAAAAAAAAAACAAACAAACCACGACTAGTCTTGAACAAACTTTCATAACATACGGGACCTACACTTAATCTGTGTGCTTTACACTAGCTTTCTCTGCATATGTCTAGGGTTAGAATGTAAACATTACAGGAAGAGTAGCAATAGCAAAGTATTTATTCTACTGTAAATGAGAATATTCCTTGAGCCATGGGACATGTTCATTCATTACTGTAAATTATGATTCCACTACTGATGTAGCGAGCAGTGTTTCTGTCCCTGAGTATTTCTGCCTAGTGTGGTCTCGCTCTATATTTTTGGAGTGTGCAGTGCAGTAGTCGCATACAGTGGTCCTTTCCAAGCCATGTTATAATTTCTGTTGTCTTATGTGAGTCAGTTTAGTGGTCCAAGGTGTGTGTGTGTGTGTGTGTGTGTGTGTGTGAGAGAGAGAGAGAGACGGAGAGTGTGTGTGTGAGAGTGTGTGTATGTGTGTATAAGCAAGCTTGTACATGGCTGTGTGTGTGTTTGTATTTGTACAATAAAAAAGAAAAAAATGAAAATAGTGGCATGGTACGCGCTGATACCCCCAGGTCCGTATGTGAGTAAATAACTGCACTGCATGGAATCTTTTCTTTCTTTCTTTTTTTTTTTGACTTATTTTGTTGATTGTGGGGAAAGTACTTTTACATCACTTCTCTTATTTGATCATCTTGCAGTGTGGGAGTTTGGGGTTAATGACATTTCTGTATAAGGCTTTTACCTTCTTTTTCTTCAAGTGTAGAACTGTGTGTATCTAGTTTGGAGGATCTGCTCCATCCTAGAATGGAGGATTATTCCTCCATTATGGTCACCGTGGCAACTCAGTGCTTTAATTTAATTTTTTGTTTGTTTGTTTGTTGTTTTTTTTTTTTCTTTTTTTGCTGGAGACATCACAATGTGGTGTAACTTTCTAATGAATGTTTTAGCCATTTACATGGTGGAAGAATTTTATATTTATGCAGTTGTACAATTTTTTTTCTGCAGGAAAAAAGTGTATTGTATGAATCCAGATACCAAAGTCACTGGTCGGAGTTAGAAACTTATCAGATCCAATGCAGTACCCCATGTAATATGATGTTTCGTCAATGTTAAAAGTGCTTAAAAAGTCAATGTTGAACATAAGAACATCTGTCAGGAGTTGCATCTGCTCTTGTCATTTTATTTAATACAGATGAGGCCTAAACAAATAAATGTACAACCAACCAGACTGTTGTCTTTTTTTATTATTATTATTTAAAAAAAATTATTCAAACAACCATCAAATTATTTATGTGCAATTACTTTATTTACAGTCAGCCATCTAGGATCTTGAAAAAATATTGGACCTGTAGGAAAAGAGAAATAGCACATAAATATACATAACAAAAAAAATTATGCAAATAAACTGTGCAATTTACTGATTTGCACGGTCAGCTTCATCTGTAATTATTTCCCAGCACTTTTTACTGCATCTCAGTTCACCTACTTACACGATGCACTAAAAGTATGTACTCTTTTTGTGAAGAAAAGTATATACTTTTGAGTGTGTAGCAAAAGAATATGTTTAAAATATTGGGACGTAACAACACGTCAGGTAACTCCTCGTAGCTTTTCTTCATTCATTATTCCTCATATAATTTAAATACTATATATTTTAAATGACCATTCCCAGGATTTATTTTTATTTATGTTTAATGCTTAACATTTAAGTCAACTCATGCAATGAGTTGTGGACAACGTTAGCTGAAAAAATGTCCACGGATCCACACTTTGAAAATCTACCGTAAATAGTAGACCATCCAGGTACCTTTGGGATTCTCATTTCAATGTACTAGGATTTGGGACATACTGATTCTAATCTCTGATACTATTTAGGACGGATAGTAGGCGAATTGGGACGCAGCCTTTGTTTTAACTTTATCATGCCAGCACAGCAGACAAGCAGCTTGGTTTATTTCATCATAACTGACTTTCCCCAAAACACGCTTGTGAAGGCCAATTATATATATATATATATATTGTGTGCGCGCATCTACATGAGTGACTCACAGTGAGAGACTGCTCTCTGTATAGATGTGTGCGCGCATGTGTATGGCCTCTCTAAGAATGTGCTGGCCGAGCCGCTCAGCAGGCGAATGATTAACAAGGAGCCGTTTGTTAAAGAGTCTGCACAGATCTGGAGCTTGTGTGAAACAATGATGCTGAATGGGCCAAAGTTACTGCCTGAAAAGCACAAAGCCCTTCCTCCACTTAATCCTGCCCTCTCCTGCTCCTCTTTCCCAGAGACATTATGCATGCTGTGGGTTTGATTCAGCCTACAATGGACCGTCATGAGACCGGTGTCTCTGTCTCGCGTGACGCGAGATGTGGAATTATTTGTGAAGGCGAGTAAACGTTCGTCAGGAGGTCCAGCTCACACTGGCCCAGTTCATGACTGAAACAAAAGTGAATGAGGTCAGAGATGACTTACCTCCAGTAACCCGTCCTCTGGAAGGTCGGTACAGTGGACAGCGTTCTGAACTTTGTTCTTGCCGTAAAGAGCTCGTAAAGTCGTGGGCCGCAAATGACGAGCAATTTCCTGTAATGGAACACACGGGACGGTAACGTAAAGACAAGGCAGCTCATGGATACTGTGCAGTTAAAACAACGGAATAAACCAACTGGACTGAATCCACCTTGCTAATCCATCGGTTTCCTTTAAAAAACAATAAAACGCTCAGGTGAACATGCGTGCAGGGGGATGATTTATTCGTACCCTACAGTGGAGGAATCAGATTACTTCCGTTTATGACTAAAGCATCAGATTACTCACGATTGTCTGTAAAACAAATGTAATAGTTACTTCCTCTACAACTGCTCAATTCGCTTTGCTCAATCAGAATCACATGGATATGACAAGGATAACACCATTCAGGTTGCCTAATAAGTTGCCTAATAAGAGTGACAAGTTCACGGTTTCAAGTATTATGGCTGTAAAAAAAAAAAAAAAATTAATAATAAATGAGAAGAGGAGCTAAAAGTAAGACTCCCAGCCATCGAATAGGGTCCAGATAAGTGCTCGTTTATTTAAACCTAGCATGTGTTAGAAGCAGCACAGAGCAGAATGTTCAGCATTCAGGGCATGTTGTAATGCGGCAAATGAGAGGAAAAAAAGCTCACAATCTTCGCAAACCAGGAATGCATGGATCCTGCGTTTTTCATTTTTGATACACGTATTACTACTCAAGAGTGCGACTCCGTGCCGGATACGGAGGTACACTATTTACTACAGATACTAAGCTACAGTCTCTCTGTCTCTCTCATTTGCAATTTTCTTTCAGTTAATAACATTAAGACTGAAGTAATACTCCAATTGAATGAGCTAAATGCATAAAAAAAAAGAAGAAAATTTGTCAAACACATCACGTTCACAGCAAATACAATAAGATTGGAGCATAAAATGGGAAAATCTGATCCCATAAAAACTCACCATTACATGTTAATATTAGTCCATAGTTAATATTTCATCCCTGAAAATAAGCAGATACTTTCTTCCCCAGGACCCACTGGAGGGCTCAGAATTACATTCCTAACAATAACTACAAACATTTCCTGTTCCTGTAGTATCTGAAGAACATGGGAGAAACAAAACACAACAGTGTGCTACTGTAGGAAAATAATCAAAGAGTTTGTGTGATGCAGCCCAAGATAAAGCAGAGTTACTGTTACAACCCTGGAGTTTATTTTTCAAATAAAAGCATGTCCCAAAGTGTCTTACTCTTCTTGTTTAAAAAATTTCAGCAATTTGCTGGGGATTCCAATTTTCTATTTATTAGGGGGCCAAGCACTGAAGGTGCATAGGCACCCTATTGTTATTCTACATTTTCTTCTTCTTGCTACGGTGTCTATGGCAGCCCATAGAACCGTCTAGTTTGACAAATTGATTAGGGAGGGTCTAAAGAACATTCTGACCAAATTTGGGCCAAATGCTACCAACTCTCTAGTGCCACCATTGGGTCAGATTTGGACCTAATTTGAAAGTACATTTATGGTCATAACTTTTGAACAGTGTGTCCAAAATGTAAAAACCAGAGTAAAAAAATCTGGATTCCCTGGGTTGAGAGGAGGCAATTCAGTCAATTCCCACCATCTTGGATTTTTTTCAAAAACTTTTTTTTTCCCGCTACTCCTCCTACAAATTTTATCCAATCACCACCAACTGTGGCTCACAGAACCTCGATACCTGTCTGAACAAAAGTTATCAAAGGAACTCTGATAACGGACTGGCAAATGAATAAAACTACAAATCATTCTTGGCAGTGGTGGCTCTGTGGTGAAAGGCTCTGGGTTACTGATCAGAAGGTCAGGAGTTCAAGCCCCAACACTGCCAAGCTACCACTGTTTGGCCCTTGGGCAAGGCCCTTAACCCTCAATTGTTCAGTTGTATAAAAGAGATAAATGTAAGTCGCTCTAGATAAGGCTGTCTGCCAAATACCGTAAATGAATACCCTTGCCTATAGTTACGGCTCTGCTTTCGTGTGCTAGCTTACGATCACATTTCACATCTGTGAATGTGCTGCTCACCGAGTGTGGGTGCTTGGCCCCCGAAAATGCTGCTTGCAGCTTTAATTAAAGATTAAATTGATTTTAAAAAAAATGGAAATTTATTCAAACTTTTTAAAATCCATTTATAAACACATTTAATGTTGCGGAATAGCCGCAAGACAGGTTCCTGTTCACTGATCACTTACTTACCTTATAGCAGCTATACACAGAATAAGCAGTCATTCTCTCACTTTCTTCTGAAGTTAAGTTAAGACAAAGAAAAATGCAGCTTGCAGTTTTTACCAAGAAACAACAAAGAGCAACATCCTCCATCTTGATTATTTCTTGTGCCAGCTTTACCTATGACTGTTACAAAGTACTGGCACTGGAGACTCCTTCCATAAATGGTAAATAAACATCTCCTTATCAATGTCTCACCTTATCAATGATTATATTTTTGTGTTAACCAACACCACATTTAAATAAATAAAGAAATCGGTTTATTGTTAGGTTTTAAGTTATACGAGCATCCCCTTCGGACCAATAGGAATCAAGAATTCAACAGCGCTGAGGTATAAACAATTGTTGCATAATGAGCTTTAAGATTAATAACTGGATATGCTGGCTTAAACAAAACTGCAAAGTCACTCAAAAAGGAAAAAAGTAGCATAATACAAAATGGGATGTTATTCAGGTCACATCTGCATACAGAGAACATAAATGAGAATATTATTTTATAACAAATCAAGCAAGGCTTTGATTATCATAAAGTAACCCTCCTCCGGACCTCACTGGAAGGCAGTAGCTTGTGTGTCCACACTTTTCAGGCTGCTGTACACGAAGATGCCATCTCAGTGCCCTTTGTGTAGAATGCTGGACTTAATACAGGGTCTCGACTTTAATTCTTGCTCACATATGTTTTGCATTGAAAGATCAGCCAGCTGACTAGCTGCAGCCAAAATGGAACATGATGAAGTGAAACGCTCAAGTACACAGGACATGGGCTCTACTGTCCTGCTCTAATCTCTGCTGTGAGGAAACGTGATCTACCTCCCCTAGTGATACTCACAGGAGAGGCCTCGCCCAAATGGCAATAAGCCTCAAAGGAAACATACAGCAACACACTTTCCCAAGCCACCTGTCTATCAGTCTCCACTCTGGGGCAATGCTGACATTTCTCAGGAGCTTGTAAGGCTCATAATCCCACCCTCAATGCCAACACATTATCATCAGGTTAGGAAGGTTTTATTGGCAATAACGACCACACACACGGTGAGAGAAAGTTATTATTGTAAATTACTGTTTGAGGGAAATACGTTCTAAGACACATAATTTACAGTCTAGAACACCACTGCAGAAATAAATCAATCCATCAACTATGTTGTGGTGGTGGATATAGGTTTTTTTTTTTCCCCCCATACCATAGCACTGCTGAATTCTTGAATCTGATTGGTCAGCATGGCCGACAGTAGCTGTGGCATTAAGCCAAAGTACAGATTAATAATAATGGTTAATAATAATTTCGAATAATGCTTAACAACATTGGGACTTGTATGGCGGACATGCCACATAAAGAGATTAAAAATGTGTGTGATTGTTGATATGGTGACATTTATTTAACATTTACTGAAGGAGCCTCTATTGTCAGTGCTTTGTAAACAGGTAAATCTGGAGCCAAGTTTCCAGCAGAGGAGTATCTTTAGGACAGAAGTGGTTTGTGGTTTCTCTGGAACATAACAAGCTGCATTTTCTTTCTGTCTTATTAATGAATGAATGAATGCCTTTATTGTCACTGCACAGCTGAACAATGAAATTTAAATGCAACTCATTATGGCAAAAGTAACACACAACAAGCAGAATACAAAACACTGAGAGAAGCTGGTGATGGAAACCATAGCTTATAGTTTATAGTAACCATAGTTTATAGCTGCTATAACGTACAGTGCCCTCCAGTAATATTGGCCCCCTTGGTAAATAAGAGCAAAGAAGGCTGTGAAAAATTGTCTTTATTGTTCAATCTGTTGATCTTTTGTTAAAAAAAATAAATAAATAAATCACAAACATACACTGTCTCATGGATATCAAATAATTGCAAATAAAGCACAGCTTTATAAAAAAAAAATCTCTCCGTTAAATATAGGTGTGCAACAATTATTGGCACCCTTTTAGTCAATATTTCCCATTGCCAAGATAACAGCTCGGAGTCTTCTCCAATAATGCCTGATGAGGTTGGAGAATGCATGGTAAGGAATCTGAGACCATTCCTCCATACAGAATCTCTCCAGATCCTTTAAATTTCGAGGTCCTCGCTGGTGGACTCTCCTCTTCAGTTCACCCCACAGGTTTTCTATGGGTTTCAAGTCAGGGGACTGGAATGGCCATGGCAGGGCCTTGATTTTGTGGTCAGTAAACCATTTTTGTGTTGATTTTGATGTATGTTTTGGATCATTGTCCTGCTGGAAGATCCAACCACGGCCCGTTTTAAGCTTTCTGGCAGAGGCAGTCAGGTTTTCATTTTATATCTGTTGATATTTGATAGAGTCCATGATGCCATGTATCCTAACAAAATGTCCAGGTCCTCTGGGAGAAAAACAGCCCCAAAACATTAAAGAGACACCACCAACATATTTAACCATGGGCATGAGGTACTTTTCCATATGGCTACCTCTCTCTGTGTGCCAAAACCACCTCTGGAGTTTATTGCCAAAAAGCTCTATTTTGGTTTCAGCTGACTGTAGAAACCGATCCCATATGAAGTTCCAGTAGTGTCTGGCAAATTGAAGACGCTTGAGTTAGTTTTTGTAGAGTAGAGGCTTTTTTTCCTTCCAAACATCTTGTGATGATGTAGGTGACGTCAGATTGTAGTTTTGGAGACTTTCTGACCCCAAGACACAACTAACTTCTGCAATTCTCCAGCTGTGTTCCTTGGAGAATTTTTGGCCACTCGAACCATCGTCTTCACAGTGCGTTGAGACGATATAGACACACGTCCAATTCCAGGTTGGTTCATAACATTTCCAGTTGACTGGAACATCTTAATTATTGCCCTGATGGTGGAAATGGGCATTTCCAATGCTTGTGCTATTTTCTTACAGCCACTTCCCATTTTGTGATACTACCTTTTGCCGCACCTCACAGCTATATTCCTTGATCTAACCTATTGTTATGAATGACTAAGGGAATTTGGCCTATGTGTTCCTTCATATTTATATCCCTATGAAGCAGAAAGTCATGGTTGAACAATTTCCTGTTCCTAGTCACCCAGGTCTACTAAAGAAAATGTAAAATATCAATGGGAATATACTTCAAATATACATAGTTATCATATGAATTCATAGGGGTGCCAATAATTGTTGCACACGAATATATAAGGATATATATTTTTTGATAAACTTGTATTTTGTTTGCAATTGTTTGATATCCATGAGAGCAGAGTATTTTTGTGAATTTTTTGAACAAAAGATTCAAAAGGTTAAACAATAAAGACAATTTTGTACAGCCTTCTTTGCTCATATTTACCAGGGGTGCGAATATTAGTGGAGGGCACTGTAAGTGATAACAGATACTAACATGTCTCATGGACATGTAATTGCTGTGGCATAAGAGGAATAAAACATATCAGGGCATGCTTTTATTTGAAAATAATCAACTACGGGGTAAAATAAAATGCTACAAAACATTAAAGGTTAAAGGCAGGGACTTGTGTGTTCGATAATACAGACACAGTGCCTTCCCCATTTCATCCCACACATTGAAAACATCAATACAGAGTACACATGACGTCATACGGCTGCACGGCTCAGGGACAAATAAACTTTAACGTCAACCGTTCTCACAATGCCAATGGCACAATATCTGTCCCTGTCTGCTTGATGCTGCGCTCTTTTAAAGCAAAAATGGAGGAAAAGAAACAGAAGGACAGACAGACTGTGTGTACTACCAAGTCTTCTGAGGTAGTTCAATGTTGTGTTCTCGGCTGTTTTCTATCATCAGATGATTCAACCGCTGTGCTAATTTAACTGTGGTACAAAAACAATTAAAAGACCTCAGGCTATGGAGAAGTGGGGGACCTATTTTCATCAGGCAGTCAACGACCTACACAAACAGTACTCCATAATGCAATGACAAGAGGACAAAGAAAACATGTGCAGTTTTCCTTCATATGTGCATCAATACACGCTCTGGAGGGAAGTGGAACGTAACCATGGGTAATTTGTATCTTAGCTGATAATCACTAATAACAGCTTGCTCATGTATCTTCTTCATAGACACATTTACAACTGTTCCAGATTATTAAAAACTATATCATGGACCTGATTGTGTTTCATGGTGTTTTTGTGCAGCTCTTTGGTTTTTCCTATTATTGATGGATAATAGACGGATTTTACCATAATGATGATGAAATCTCAAGTTTGGTTAATGGCAACTTGCACACTGAGTATTAAAAAAAAAGTTTTTCTATGAAAATTATGAAGAAAAAAAAAAAAAAGTCATTTTTGGTAATTGTTTGAGTTGGAAATTTCAATAACTGTGTGTAATGTTCTGTTCATTTATCATTGTTAGAAAATGCACACAATTGAATGTACATCAAGTGGATACCTTAATGTAAACTGACATTTCCTTACAGTAGATAGGTCAGCTGGTTTTGGCCTGCATGTTGTTGAGCTTTACTACAAAGCATGCCAGTAAGTATTAATAACCATATCCATCGGCTGCTATACAGTGTATTTAATATGAGTACAAACTCATGAGTTGTTTACGCCTGTTGGCGGAACCCTCAGACGATTGCACTGGGTTTAGATGTGCTCATGAGTTTGGTTTTGAGGGTCCTGAAATAAATGTTACGAGGTAATTTTCACAAAATATCAACACCTCGGCTTGTGTTACCTCATTTACGTAGAGGCTGCATCTGGTTGTGACAACCCTCCCACTCTTAATGTGCAAAACAGTACAAAATGACCAATACACACATTCCAAGGACACAGATACACCAATGGAGATTTGAATTCAACAGTCTTCTTGCATCCATAAGTATAGAGTCCTAAACCACAGCCCTATGGTTCCATGGAGGTATGTTGTACTCCGAGTTTTTTGAAAAAGGCCATTATAGTCTGCTCTCTTTGACAGACAAAGCTGCCTGTGTGCTGCTCTTCTGTAAAAAAAAATAAATGGCTGCTTAGGTGATGCTGCATTACCTCATAACCCACTGAGATCACTGTCTGGCTTCACACTGCCTCTACGTTCAGAGTTCTTCACTTCATGGCTATTAACAGAAATACCAATCTCCCTTGCAGAAATGATAACATTAGCAATGGGCTTTTTAATAGGCTGTGGAATAAGTGGGCTTTGGTATAGCTTAGTAAAAACATGGACCTTTGGCCATTTATATAGAAAGAAGCTTTTAATAACAACATGTGCCAATAACATTGACACCTTAAATGCCAGGTAGGCTCACACCAAAAAAAAAAACAATTATCAACATGAATGACAACTTTACAGCCAGTGAATAATCTGGAAACATGTTGAGCAATTCAAAAATGGTGAACAGAAATCATCACAAACTGCACAAAGTAAAAGAGCAGGTTGCTTTTAGCAGAGAACAGATTTAGCACATAATAGAGGTCTGTATTTAGAAACAAACCACACTAACTCAACGTTAGGAAACAGGCAAAATGCATGAGAAGACTGCTGGTAAAGATCACCCATCACATAGTTCAGTCACTGTGCTGATTTACCAGGGCTTTAATTAAGCCTTGTTAAGTCAGTCTCCTCAGAGACTACTGCTATGGTAACTGCAGGTTCCTCTGTGCTCTACCTTGAGGGTCAAAAGGAGTATGGGGATATTAAACCCAACATCAAAGTATTACTTCAGATTACAATTCAGACTTATAGCATTTGATTAAAGTACTCTGTGGATGAAAAACTATTTGGTTCATGTGGGCAAATGCTATATTCCTTCTTTTGCTATGTTTCTGCTACAGTGCAGAAAAATCAGACAATCAATACTGGCCACTCTTTGTGTTTCAGCAAATGTCAGTTCTCCCTGTTATACCATAATTCCTGTAACAAGCACCCTGACAATACCATTTCCTGATTTTGTGAGAAGCCAATTGAGTAGAGCAGGAAATAGCAATATCATCTAATACTGTACTTCATATTAACAGTCAATACTACAGAATGAACTGCTTTAGGTCTAGGCAAGCATATACAGGCAAGCATGTATTCGTTGATTCCATTCACTATTTTGGTCAGTGCCAACTCCAAACTCCTCTGCCCTGAAGACTCTCCTACGGTGGAAAACTTACTGACTGATACAAAGTGTGTTATTAATATAAACCTGTGATTTCCTTGTAGCCAGAACTACTGTCAGAGAAAATTAAATCAACACCTTCTGACAAATAAAATTAAAGAAGTCAATAGCACTGTGGTATGAAGGTTTTTAATCTATTTACGGTTTAGGTGTAATCAAATAGAAGTTGTATATTATTTTTATACTGTTTATTAGTTGCAATATATTGATTTGTGTTTGTGGGTATTAACTGTGACAGTAATTCTGCCAAGAGATTGGTGTGTAAAAGGACAGTAAACATTTACTGACCTTAATTGAAATAAATACATTTAATCGCCAGAATGTCTACACACTCCTAACTAGAGATCAGGTTTGTTAGGTCAAAACTGGATTATTAACCGAAAACCTTATTATACAGTTCAGTCCCACAGGTTAAATACTACTGGTAGGATGTGCTGTAGACTATTCTGTTACTGTATTTTCACACCTGGAACCGGAGTCCTGTCCGTTAACTGAGAAGTGACCAGCTGAACTTTGCCAGCTAATACGATCTGTCAGCACAGTACAATATTCATGATCTCCGGCACCACACGAGACCAACTACAGCTGACAGAGCTTGTTCTAAGCATTTGCTTATTCAAGCTCAAAACGTTTGGTAACATAACAACCAGAATGTTGCGACTAAGCATACTTGTTCATGTATTTCAATTCACAGAAATAAGATCACAGCAGGTCTAGTGTCAATCTGCACAGACATGGACGTTGAGGAGCCCTGTTCATAGCAACAAGAGAACTCTTTTGTGTTTAAAAGGTTGATTAAGAAGCTTTAAACATTAGTTCTTGCAGCTAATAAAAAGTTACAGTCATAGATCACAGGGAAGTGTATAGTTGGACACACCATTGTCAACTCACATACAGAATGAGACTGAAGTAGTAGGCTAACATGACCACTGAACCACTGAATTCTTTTTTTGTCCTGCTGGCTGTGTCAGTTTACATGGCTTCATTCAGAACATCAGATTCAGTTATACATCAAATTCTACAAGAAACTATATCAATAAAATATATATAATAATATACATGTCTTTCCATAGCCTAAAATCTTTTGGTGTAAACATTATGAAAAGATCCAAGATAGATTAACATACAGTTTCCGGAAGAACAGAGTCTGTTCCTCAACTTCTAAAGTACATCATTAAGAAAATCCTTGGGTACATGTGTGTATGGTTTTGTCAACTGCAAAACACCACTGAGCAGACACTCATTCTCACATGTCAAAATACATGCTGAAATACATTGAATAGACATTGCAGTAGAATCACACGCATGATCACTTAATGATCACAAAACAATTGATAAGAAACTATTATTATTATTATTATTATTATTATTATTATTATTATTATGATGATGATGATGAATGTTGCTCCGGTTCTACCTCATCTGAACTGTGTTTTTGTTTTCCACTATTTTGCTCCACAGTTTGGTCACTTGCCACTTCCCACCCACCAGCCAGCCAGCTCTCCCCATTCATACACAGCTACCAACTGGGGAGGGTTAATTCTTCGTCCAAGATACATGAAGCCAGTCAAGTGCATCTTTCAAACTGCTGCTCATGCAGCACACTCAGAGGAAAGTGCCATCTACCCTCTTCTGCTCACAGATGCCCATGATTGGCTAGTGTCGCTGTGATTGACAGGGGAAAGGGAGTATGCCATCCCTCCTACCTTTCTTTGTTTCACTAATATTCAATAATATTTAAATATCTGCTTAAACCAAAAAACATTTATATGTCTCACATATTGAAATGTTAGGAAATGCATTTACAAACATAGGCATTTGATAAAACAAAGCAAAAACTGTACCTTTACAAAAACTGGTAAACCATTATTCATTACAAAAACATTATTGACAAGACTTCAAGAGAATGGGCAAACAAGTGCATAAAATAAACACTACCCATAGCTATTCATATCTTCTTCTTAAACAACAGTAGAATCTATTACCTTTCTCCTAACCAAACCACTAAAAATGTTTAAAATAAATGGAAACAACTGTCCGTGATTTCTTTTTTTAAAAATTGGTCTCAGGCTCCAGGAACACAATTGTTGCCTTTGACCAAATATGAGGTCTCACACATAAAATCTCTCAATCACAATGGGGAGAAGAGCTTTCAACACAAACACACAGAGAGTTAAAAATGCCATTAGGCACAATCAGGGCCATAAATTTCTAAAAACAAATAATAATAATAATAATAATAATAATATCATCTGGAGCCACTAAAATTTGCCAAGAACAGAAAAAGGACATATGATTGATCACACTGTCACATGATTTTTGTGAGGTTCCCAATGACCAGTTTGCAGAATTGTACAGTTTAGCTGATTTGTGGGTTTGAAAAATGTAACTAATCACCTCCATAACAACAAACTGTTTGGAAGAGTTATACTAAAGAATCCCATCCTGAGAGCAACCCAAAACACACAGTGCGGAAATTCACCAAGTATTACTGGAACTATAACTGGAATTGTGTATTGCGGCCAGCTAAAAATAAACCCCTATTTTTTTGGTCCTGCATGTCATCAGCATGTTTGGCACAGGGTCCCTTGTGAAGATTGATGCACTCTTGAATTTCAACAAGTATCAGGATATTGCAGCCCAAAACCCGGTTGTCAATTGCAACACTCTATGGATTTGAACCGCACTGAAAATCACTAATATGAAACGAGTGCCTAAACAAGTTTATCCTGTATGATACATTTAACTGAAAACAAACTTGTGTGTATTAGAACTTAAAATATCAAAACATAGATTCAGCCATAGCCTAATACCAAAAATCTGTTGACAATAAAGAGACAGTTTGCTGCGGTTAAATAAGCTAGAACAGAATTGAAAGCTTGTTGTTGAAATGAAAGAGGGAAAAAAACATGTGTCTTTATAAATCACTTACTGTGATGAATTGTTATCCCTTTTTTATTAACTTCTAATCTTTCTCATGCAGTGCAGATGATGTATTTCAAATATCGCACTGGCTTCTCCCACTTGCATTCCATTTAATCTGCTGTCTACATGAACTCATTTCTCCATTCAATAGTTCATCTTTGATTTCAGAGTATTCTGGAGTTAATAAAGTAGACTAAACTCACAGTAGCAGTTTACTCACTGTCTTTTAAAAAAATGTTATGCTAACATATAAACTTTTCTCTCTAGTAGTTGTATGCATGTTTTAAGTAGAAGCTCATCAGTAAATAATGAGGTAGGGCAATATAACATATTGCTTGTGCTTAGTTGGAAATGTTTTAAAATTTAAAACTCTAGTAGGATAAAAAGAGTATTTAGTATAATAATAATTAAAACAAGAATGCAGAATGTAATCTTGTGGAATCTGACAACGATGAACTGAAAGTGATTAGCTTTCATGTGATGTAGGAGCTGCACAAGTGCATTTCTGATCTGTCTAATGTTAATGTTCCCGGGCAAAGTTAAACTTCATTATTGGTCTGTGGCTGTGTGCTGCCAGGTGTGCATTGTGTGCACCTCATTTTCCCTCCTTCTCCCTTTCAGTTCTCTTACTTGTATGACTGTTATTTCCTCCCAACCTATTCGGGGTAGCCAACGCTCATGTAACGGAGATGAATAAGTGGTGAGGCATACGAGTCAAACTACTGAGCGGATTGAATGCGAAGGTGTTCCATTAGTGGATTTAATTGTGGGGGGTGACAGGTGGTTGTATTACCTGTATTACGTTCACAACCACAACTCAGGCGAATGGAGATCTATAAATTGTAATGAGAAATCAGAACTTTTCACGTTCTGATTTGAATCAGATAAGGGATGGATAAAATGCCTAAACATTCATGTATTATGTTCAATATGTTAGTTAGGTTGACAACATGTATAGCTGTCATTCCCTTGCCAAATTTATTCTGGGGATTATATGTTGCTATGCTGGCACCGAATGATGAGGTCACTGAGGTGTTTCTCCAACATTATTCCACACAAATAAATCACCATTGCCTTCACAGAAACTACTATTCCTTACCTAAAGGAGCTCTGGCTTTGTGGAATTTACTGCAAGTCATTTGTTTAAAATTGGGCATCTCTATTATTTTAGAAGTTGTGTATTAGACTTGTGTGTATTTGCTGGGTGGGTGATTACAGTGAGACTGGTTTCATCAACTGTTTATGTAGGGTGGATATAAATACAGTAGCTCTATGTTTATCATGCTTTGACAGGTGTGAAATTGATGTGCTCGTATGATTGACCGTTATTGATCCTTGTTTATTGTCTGTAGCAATTACACAGGCCTAACTTGCTGCTAGTTTCTACTGCCATGTGTGCAGGCCTCCACATTTAGGTGCACTGTGATTTTTGTGTTTACCTGGATGTCCTTGACACTCTGCATACTGCAATCAGTATATGGCGCATAGTCTGTTCCTGTCGGGTTTACGTTGTTAGATATGCTAATATTTTTTAATTCTAATACAGATGACCATTTTTTGAGACCCTAGTGGTGCTGGAAACACCCCTGATGACAATTTCAATTAGGATTTTTCTGTATTGATAAGTGTGGGCCAGTCACTAATGTAAATGACATCCATTTATTTATATATTTATTTTATTTAGTAATACCTTCAATGTCTATATACTGCTCTCATCAATGTGCAGCACTCTGAATTGGGACTTTGCTTATTTCCATGGCTACCTGGGCACAGCACCGATTTATGCAAATTATGACATCATGTGAAGGCAAGTGACCATAAACCTAGGTTTGAATTCTTCAGCACACTTATTTTTAAATGTACAAGTTGAAGCATGGGTGAATTAAGCTAAAAAATTTTCATGAGCTTAGCTTTTCGGAAGAAACTGTTCTTGAGTGTTTGTGCGCACTGCTCAAAATAATGAACCAATCAACATTAAAAATAAATAGGTGGCAGATAACCACACCCACAAAAGTCCTTTAACAGCAAAGTCCTTAATAATGGAGTATTGTGGGTCATGCGATCACATTATAAACCGCAACAGCCCTATAATATTTATTCTATCCTATAACAACCAGAGCAGTCAAATATGCCATTAACACACAACCACTGCTGCTATTCACCAACCACAGAGGCAGAGAGAGAGCCAGGAAGAGAGAGTAAGGGAAGGGAGGGAGAGTAACAAAGCAGTGCTGATCTCTAAGCTGACTTTTCTCCGTCTATCTGTTGTGTGAGAGACGGTTCAACTGTGGGTGGGAAGAATACTTCTTTTCCGAGATCCATAATTAAGTATGACCTTGTAGACATTACAACATGGAAGTGTTACAACATCTTCACTCAACTGTATTACGTTGGTAATAATACCATTAATAGTGTTTTTTTTAATCATGCATGTGTAGTAAATATATAAGCATAGTGACTTAAACAGTTGTTTCATAAGGACATTTATTCTGAAACAGGGAACATATATATCTGTCTCCATGGTTACAGCATGACACCAGCATGGTGCTGTGCTCTGAAACAGAGATAGGATTTAAAAGGACGCTTACTGTGCAAAACAGTAAAAGCTCATTTTCTGATTACTAGGGGGGGAAATGGAATGCTGTTGTTAATATACAACAAAGTACAATGTAAAATGTTAAATGACCTACAACAATGCAGGAGCAAATGTAGGTATTCATTTATATTTTATATAAAACTGCTAGAGTATTTTGAAAACTGTCATAGGTCAAACAAGTGTTTGATGACCTATGACAGTTTTCAAAATATTCTAGCAGTTTTATATAAAATATAAAAATCCCAAGATTTTCACAGTTTCAGTGGGTGGTTACTTCATTTAGCAGTTTCTGCCTGTGAATTTAGTTTGTTCCTGTTCTATAAATATCCTCTTTCTTTAACCGGAAAACAAACAACAACAAAAAAAAACCTGTAGACATTGTGGCTAATATACAGTAAAGTTACCACAGTGGGGCTGATCAACTCTAAGTCAGACAAATAGGATAATATAGCAGAGAAATGCCGGCCGAGTCAGAATACCTTGTCAGGAAAAAATCCACCACTTTTTACAGCTCCATAATATACACCAATCGGCCAGAACATTAAAACCGCCTGCTTAATATTGTGTAGGTGGTATCTGGCACCAAGACGTTAGCAGCAGATCCTTTAAGTCCTGTAAGTTGCGAGGTGGGGCCTCCATGGATTGGACTTGTTTGTCCAGCACATCCAACAAATGCTCAATCAAATTGAGATCTGGGGAATTTGGAGGCCGAGTCAACACCTTGAACTCTGTCATGTTCCTGAAACTATTGCTGAAGACTTTTTTCCAGTGTGGAAGGGATCATTATCCTGCTGAAGGAGGCCACTGGCATTATGGAATACTGTTGCCATGAAGGGTGTACTCGGTCTGCAACAATGTTTAGGTAGGTGATGCGTGTCAAAGTAAGATCCATATTAATGTCAGGACCCAAGGTTTCCCAGCAAAACATTGCCCAGAGCATCCACCGGGTTTGCCTTCTTCCCATAGTGCATCCTGGTGACATCTTTTCCCCAGTAAGTGATGCACATTCACCCAGCTGTATACATGATGTAAAATAAAAAGTGATTGATCAGACCAGGCCATCTTCTTTCGTTGCTCCATGGTCCAATTCTGATACTCACATGCCCATTGCAGGCACTTTCGGTAGTGGACAGGGGTCAGCACAGGATCGGACTTCAGCTACGCAGCCCCATATGTAGCAAGCTGCGTGTTCTGACACATTTCTATCAGAGCCAGCATTAACTTTTTTCAGCAATTTGTGTTACAGTAGCTCTTCTATGGGATCAGACTAGACAGGTTAGCCTTCATTCCCCACTCGCATCAGTGAGCCATGGACCACTTTTGGTAGGTACTAACCACTGCATACCAGGAACACCCCACAAGACCTGCAGTTTTGGAGATGCTCTGACCCGGTCGTCTAGCCATCACAATTTGGCTCTTATCAAAGTCACTCTGGTTACACTTGCCCATTTTCCTACTTCCAACACAGCAACTTCAAAGAACTGACTGTTCCCGCTCTGCCTAATATATCCTACCCCTTCACAGGTGCCATTGTAAAGAGATAATCAATCTATTCACTTCACGTGTCAGTGGTTTTAATGTCAATGTTTAAAGTTTAATGATCGTTGTATCATAACAGGTATTATACAATTTATTTCTTTTTGTCATGATAAAAAATCAATTATCAAGTCACATTATGATGCAGACAACTAGTGTCATTATTTCACTAATACACACACAAACAAACACACACACACACACACACACACTTAAGATGCCTTTCATTAAATAAACTAATGAAACAACGCTTAAAATATATACGCTTAAAAAAAGGTCAGCTATACAGTAAGCACACATTGGTTTAAAAGTTGTTATGAGTGCAACTGCCAAAGTGAACAGGTACTACCAAGTCCTATTACATTTTTGTTTTATTGGCATGAAAACTGTTGAACTTGAGCCAATGTTGGTTGAATCAGTGATCTGATAAGGACAGAGCAAGGCACACTGAAAGTGTACAGTAAGGGCACAATACAGTTTGGGCATGACTGAATGACTGATAATGTATTCACATCTCTATAGCATGGTAAAAGCAACTAACTAAATAAATAATAATAATTTCATTGTGACTAATATTAATCTAGGACGTTACGTTAACATCATCATGTGCTGCTTTATTCATACAGGAGATTCCATATTACTGCCCATAGTGTCGTCAAGCAGGCCATTACAAAATGGAAACAGTCCACACTTCAACAATAGCAAATGACATCTAAATCCCAACTGTAATTCTAAGTGTTAAATGAAATAATCATTGCACAACGTTCCTGTGGCCTAAAATGAGTAGACAGCATGCAAAACGTGCTAAGTTTGTCTACTAAATATTAACAAACATACCCTTCAACGTTTCACAGGAAGACCCATTACCAAATAGTATACTATAAGGAAAGAGGAAGCAGATCAGTGATCATGTCAAAGTCCAAGGAATTATCAGTCCTCTTTAACCATAATGTGAGCTGCTGGTTCAAGGACGCACATGCATTGTTAATCCAATAGCACTGACACCATTACAAATGTACACCACCTGCACCTTGGCAACAAATTCAACACAGGTGGAACAAAGGTCGACAAGGACCTGTGCGCCGAAACGCTCTTTTGCTACACACCTGAATTGGCTGACTGACAACGAATCGGAAACCCTGAGCAGTGTGCTTTTCACCAAGACGATACAGGATACAAAGCAGCCTTTTACTTAGGATGGCTGACTTTGAAATGTAAGGTGTAACTTACAGTTGCAGCTCATGTTATTTAAAGCACCTGGGTACAGTTCAGGTAAAAAGTTCACGTAAAGAAGGTAAAGGAGTTGTTATTAATATAATAGTTATTATTTCATATTTGATTAAATTAAAACCTTCCTTCGTGGTCCTGTTTCAACTTTGAATCTAACTGGTCTGGACAAAGCAGCTATTAACATCACACAGGTCTGACAAGAGATAGCATCCAGCACTGCACTATGGGACAAGTGGTCATGGGTAGGTCTTTTTAAAAATAAATAAATAAATAAAAATATATATTTTCCCTGCTTTGTTGTGGAAAAGCTAGCGTGCACAAAGAAGAATAATTCTTTCACTCACCGGGTCAGCTGGACCGCAGAATTCTCTGAACTTTCTAGGTGCATCTGTACTGTGAATCTCAAGGGCCATGCAGGGTCCAGAACACAGCTCGGCCACCATACTCTGCAACACGAGCAGTCAAGAGTTAACAAGATGTTGCTTGCTCTACCATCCACATTTACCAGTGAAAGAGTCTATTATGTTCCTGATATTGGATATTGGATAGCCCCTGAAAGACTATGAAATGGCTAGGGGTTCTGCTCTACCTCTAAAGAAATATATACAGAAAATCAGAGACAACAATCACCACTATTGTTCAAATGCCAGTCTTTTGCAATAGGTTCAGTTTTCATTTGATGTTAATCTATATGGGTGAAAGCATGCCTGCAGCTGTATGAGGAAGGTAGGAACTGAGACATGGCATGGAGGAAGATAATTAATAAAATGTGGGGCATTCTTTGTAATGTCTCATGACATAAGACCACTGAACTGCTAATAAAAACACATAAAGAAGAAACAGCTAATAAAATGAACGGTTCTACCATAGAGCATCTGTGCATTAAGTGGCTTAAATTGCATTAGGATGATAAACGTCACATTCCACAGTATACTAGATATTTCATCACCGGCTGCAAAAACTATGGTCCTTACATTGTCTGTCTACTTAAAGTACATTCTGCTGAGGCATTTAAACAGGATATTTTTCCTCATACCTTTTTCATTTAAGCCAAGCAAATATTTCTTTAATTAATATTTGGTCCACACTAATATTCTGAAACATCAATTTCAGCAACTGAAAAAACAAAACAAAACAGTATTCAAGCATGACAGCCAGCTGACTACACATAGCCTCTAGCTATCTAACATCCAACCGGTTTCATTTTCATGTTCGGTGCTACGATGATATTTATTTTATTTTTTTTAGCCCACACTAATATCTCCATCTTTCTTCATAAAACAGACCTCACTGTACATGCAGCATTTAACACTCATATTTTCAGGAAAATGCATAATGAACAATTACACTCACTGGCCACTTTAATAGGAACATATACCAAATTATCGGCCAATCATGTGGCAGAAGTACAATGCAGAAAATCATGCAGATGCAGTCCAAGCGCTTCAATTAATGCTCACAACATACATCAGAAGGAAAAATGTGATCTCTGTGACTCTAATTGTGGCATGGTTGTTGGTGCAAGAAGTATTTCAGAAACTGCTGATCTCCTGTGAATTTCACACACACACACACACACACACACACACACACACACACACACAAGTCTAGAGTTTAGACAGAATGGTGTGAAAAAAACAAAACACAAAAAAAAAAATCCAGTGAACAGCCGTTCTGCTGGCAGAAACGCCTCATTAACGAGAGAGGTCAGAGGAGAATTGTCAGAATTGTTCAAGCTGACGGGAAGAATATGGTAACTCGTATCATGATAACTCTTTACAACCGTGGGCAAAAAAGCATCTCAGAATGCGTAATACGCCGAAACCTTGAGGCCAATGGGTTACATCAACAGAAAAACACATCGGGTTCCACACCTGTCAGCCAAGAACAGGAATCTGAACCTTCAATGGGAACAGGGTCAGAGAAACTGGACCAGGTGAAGAAAGGAAAAATATTGCATCTTTTTTTTCCCCAAATACAGTGAGCCTGTACCCACTGTAGCCTCAGATTCTTGTTTGGACATGCATGTCCATGATTTTATGTATTTGTACTGCTGGCACATGATTGGCTGATTAAAAGG
Organism: Ictalurus furcatus; assembly: GCF_023375685.1. Lineage (NCBI taxonomy): Eukaryota > Metazoa > Chordata > Actinopteri > Siluriformes > Ictaluridae > Ictalurus > Ictalurus furcatus. The sequence continues at coordinate 10,606,831 of NC_071265.1, read as the reverse complement.
AACACCTGTACATCATTCATGCAACTATCCAAAGTGGGCGTTAAGTCTAATTTGTTGTTAAATATCTGTATTTAAACAAGCACTATCTATTAGTGAGTTGCACATTCAGGACAGGAATATCATAGAAGTCAAATCCCAGCATTTACCCAAACATCAACTGCTCAGCCCAATCATTATCTAAAGCATCTTCTAAATGAACACATTTACATGTGTATATGCTGTCACATTCTAAACATATGTTGGCCTAACCATCAAAAACACTGACAATGTTCAATGTTTATTTTATAGCTCCCAGATTTATACAAATGGCTAGACTGCATAAGGAAGACAATGCCTTTAATTTAGGATATAAACAAACAAAAATGTGTAAAACTGGTCTTTATTATAATAACCAGTAACGTGTGCTGGAGATATGATCTCTCATTTGGACCAGGTTACAGAGAAAATAGGTCTTCACTACATGTATGAACAGAGATGCATTACAGCAAGATGAAAACACAACAGATATGCTGTATAAATATGTTCTGCGTAAGTTCCCCGAGATTGGTTGTGCATAAGACTAAAGAAAACATTATGCACACACAAGATCATCTGCATACTCATTTATGCAAACTCCTTAAAGCCATACAGAGAGCTAGTCAGATAAGTGAACATCAATGGGAAGTCTGTACCTCTCACATAACCTCTTGAAGAAAAATACAGACCACACTGCCGTCCTACCTAATTGACCCATCAGATACGCTATCCGAAAACCTAAACACTAGAATTTGAGAGATTAACAAACAGAATGATAAAGTTCTGTACAATGGTTCAGTTAAGCACCCTTATACCACAGAGCTGATGAATTCTAGTGGAATAAACCACTTCGAGATGTGCTGATATTGGATAATAATCGACTTCTTGTTTTGAGCTGTGTGTTATTCTGTGTTTTATTCCTTATATATGTGCTTCTATAGAGAAGCACACTATAATTTTAGTGAAAGTGTGGAGTGAGATCTGCTCTACTTACTGTGTACTCTGTGACTACACCTTTATAAACTTCTAGAAACTCCTCCGTATTTGCACGATCCATGTTGAACTGTGAAAAGGATGAGAAAAATACATATTTGAAACAGAAAAATGAAAAATAATAATACAATTATTAACAAAAAGCTTAATGAAAGCAAATAGAATATAAACAGTGGTCTGGTAGTGACTATTCTTCAGGAACTGGACTATACGGGTGGCTGTGGCTCAGGTGGTAGAGCGGGTTGTCCACTAATCGTAGGGTTGGCGGTTCGATTCCCAGCCCACGTGAGTCCACATGCCGAAGTGACCTTGGGCAAGACACTGAACCCCAAGTTGCTTCCGACGGCAAGGTAGCACCTTGGTGGGTGTGTGTGTGTGTGTGTGTGTGTGTGTGTGTGTGTGTGTGAATGGGTGAATGAGACACAGTGTAAAGCGCTTTGGATAAAAGTGCTATATAAGTGCGCCATTTACCGTTTATATAACAAATGATTCTTTCTCTAAAACACTCATTTTTCCGCCCAGGGAAAAAAGCAAAAGAGAAAGTCAACCTTGTAATTATAGTTGAATATCGAAGCTAAGATCTTGACCTCAAGCTCAGAGGGAGAAATGGATGGCCTGATTACATAACCACCTCAGACCACTACTAATATAAAACACTATTGTACTATGAAATACAATATGCATTATATAGGGAACACTCCCAACTACATGCATAATAATGATCATCATAGCATCAAAGCCTCTTTTGAACAGTTCTAGCTCAGGGCATTTATTCTGCACTGATGTATGATTGATGTATGTATGATTAGTTGTAAACAGAGACAGCACAGGAACAACGTAGTTGGGCAGGGCGGACTTCATGGCTATGGTCAAGTCAGACCATAAAGGTTTTTTAAAAAAAGAAAAAAAAGAAGAAAAAAAAGGAAGTCTCTCGTGTCACGTGATTTCATGTTTTCTGGAAATAGTGGTGATTGTTGGTTTGCACAGACCTGATCAGGTTTAAAGTTTAATTATTCTTAGGATATTTTACAATATTATAAAAAAAAGATATTTAATTCCTCGTCATGGATAAGTAGATACCCACTACAAGAAACCATTTACATACTCGAAAATCAGTTATTCGATTACCGAAAACATATCTACACGACATATTAAAAGGTGCACTGACCATTTGTAATGCAGAGATCTCAAATCCAGCTTCTGTGATTGAGCTGAGGATCTTTCCGGTCAGAGCTGTGGATGCAATACATGTTAAATAAAACTAAATTTTACATACATACAAAAACAAAAACATAAAGAACATCATAAAATATCCAAATGCAAATAGAGGTAGAATGATCCCCACGGAGAACATACAGGTGCTACAGATACGGCCACAATTTTAAGCTTCGTTTTCTTTCCTGCAGCACTGCTGCTACAGAAAAGTCCACAGTTCTCTCTATCTTCTTGTTCTTTTGCACTATGCCCCACAGTGTGCGCCACACTGAGCCATTCTCCATGCTCCTCTCTAGTACCTGTGAGTAACATATGAGTCATCAAGAGCGACACTAGAAAAAGCCCCATGAGACTCCGGTGTCATCACACTCAGCCTCATGCTGTGGGTCATGCTGTCACTGGATTCCCCTGCCTCAGACATGGCAAAGACAAGATCTCTAGACTAGGCTGTATTTCTCCCCTTTACCAAAACTGTATATACACCTACACTGACAGATTCTATTTAAACTCTCCTTAGTGATTTAATTAATATGCAGCATCAGTGTGTCAGACAATGAGGTGGCTGAGCATGGTGGTGTTAAAGAGTAGGTGTATAAGATAAGAGCCAGCACCACAGTGAAGATTAAACTAGAGAGAAAAAATAAATAAAAATGCACCAGGAGTCTGGTTTTTCTTATAATTCATCACGACTGTGCTTTTGACAGATGGCCACTTGCACTTCCTTGGCAACCTCGGAACAAAAAAAAAGTATGCCAATAAAAGTATCTTTACAAACAAGCTGTAACTCTTCCAGGAAACCTTCATCCTTCTGTTTAAATTTCAGACTTGTCTGTGACTGTTAAACCAAATGTTAGCGTTCACAAGATCATAAAATCATAGGGAAAAGTTTGATCACTATTAACACAGTGTTGTAGTTCTAGCTTTCCCTCAGTAGAGCCTCCCCTGTAAAGTGCATGCAGTGATTATACTAGTTAAAAACCTCTCCGAGCTCACTGTGTTTAGTCGAACCACATCTCAGTGAATTACAGTGCAGAAGCAAACTCTCTGCAGAAGACAAAAAGCTGAATTTCTAAATATGAACTACACCTAAATCAGGATGAAGAAAGACTTAAGAAAGTTCTTCTAGCCTGGGACTAGTCCAATATGCTCCTGGGAACCCACGAGACAAGTGGCGGTGTGATATCGGTATGTCATGAAACCGCTTTCCAGCTCACAGAACTGACACTTTGCCCTAATAGCATGTATTCATTACTGCTGCATTGTACATTAAGGAACAGCGAGTACAGTTCCTGGTGGTGAAACATAACCACAATGACAGATTACACAGATCTACTTAATGGAGCAGTCTGTACTAATAATCACGACCCAACGGCCACATCCAGAACACAAAAATGGCACGTATCTGCATTCCTTTTTTTTTTTTTTTTTACATCTTACAGATAAGATACATTTTTTTATTCAGTATGGCTGCAGCACCACCTGTGGAGAGTCTGTGAGCATGCAAATTGTAATGCCATGCCACCTATATGTTCTCCCACAGCATCATCATCAAGCCACAGCCCCATCAGCTGTGCCTAGACGCAAGCACGCCTGTTGCTAAGCAATTGGTTTGGGGCTGCTTAGCAACACCTTTCTCTATTCCAGGCATGAGCAAGTTCTTTCATTGGTAGAGAGCTTTTTATTCTGCTTTAGTCAGCCACAGTTGGTCATGGAAAATATCTTTCATGTGATCTATGATAAGGAAAGTACGAGCATTGGTTTAGGGAACCTTTGACCCAGCTAATTTCCATTACATATACATTTGGGAATTAAAGGTAAATCTGTTTTCTAAAGCTCTCTATATGAGCTTTATTATTAGTTGTATACTATGGAGAGTTAATTTCCACTAATTATGTTAAATTACTGTCAAGGTTGTCCTTCTAATGATTACATGAGACAAGAGCTATAAATACTTTCCCATATGTCCAATATGGCATGACATTTGGGGAGGGATTCATGAATGATGCTATATTACCTGCAAGGCCACTAGCTACACAGCATACACTGTCTCGGTGAAACTGTAAAATATTGTTTACCACGAGGCCTTCGAAAATAAGGTTGAGTAAATAAGCCATTTTTAGCCAACAATAAAGCTGAGTAAATTAGCCAAAGCTGAGTAGATTAGCCGGTTATTATAGCCTGGTATTTACGTGTTGCATGCACTTCTGTAGCATGAGCCTAACTTCTATATGTCCACGCTTTCTCGCTGATGTTTTCGCATTAAATGTTCCTTCTAAGGCAGGCTGCGCAAATATTCAATTCATAACCATTCATGAGCTTGTGTTGACAGGATGAAAAATGTTAACAATGGCGAGGCTAATGTCCAGACTGCATATGAACAGCTAATGAACAACAGCTGAGAGATCATATTGTGTATGAGCACAACAGAAAACAAAGCAAGAACAGAAAGATGAGCTGCCACCAGCAAAATGATCATGGAGGTTAAAGCTTATATATCTCTCAAATTACTTTCATTATATCTGCTCTCTCAGTAGGGGAGTTTGGCTAGCATTTGCCTTTCTTTTTATAGATCTGCTGGGATCCAGACCTCTTAATCAAAAAATAATACAGTATATGCTTCTGTCCATCCTGAACCAACAGCTGTCAGCATCTAAGCTTGAGGCCTTCAGGCAGGACATACTCTCACAGGAGGTCTTACATGTTACTGTTAGAGAATGCGTGCGTGTGTGTGTGTGTAAGTGTGTATATCCAGGGGGAGGGGTGGGCTGTTTGCAGTCTGTAAGCTCACAGTGGGTCTCGATATATCTGCCAACCAGGTGCCTCAAAGAAAAACAACACACAGTGGGCAGGTGAAAATTTCTTCCTTAACAGCACAAGCACTCTCAATAGGGCTTTAAGGTTTTCTACCAATAATATACTGACATATCTACTTTATGAAAACAAATAGATTTTAACAGAACATAAACATAAAATATGTACACAGGTTACTCTCTAACCATGCTGGAAAGTACCAGTTTGACACACACTGTGTAAATGCAGTAAGTCTGTCCAGTGATTGATGAAAGCTTCGTAACTAAATTTGCTTTTCTCACAATTCGATCAAGTTATTAGTTACTGTATATGTCATAGTGAAATGGCCATTAAACCTAAATCAATTCCGTCTGTAATCAGATTCTAGCTGCCAAAATGTCCACGGATCTCCTGCACCGTCACATTATCATCAAAACAGAGAAGAGCGCTTACATACTCTGTACTGACCACAGCAAGCAAAATTTTAAATGTTTAAATGACCCGATAAAAGGTCATTAGCAGAAACAAATTTAATCAACAGAACAGAACTAACGGAATTAATCAGCAATTATCTCCCCACTGATGTAAAACAGGCAACGATCAGTCGAGTAAAGAAACAACACTGAGGTTTGTGTTTAAATGCCTTTTAATGCCGTTTAAGTGGCTTTTATCTCCGAAGATGTGACAGAGATGGACGTGGATCATGCTCATAATCAAAGTAAGAAAGGCACAGCATCTTTCAGAGTAACTGGAATTAAATATTTAAACACAGTTTTCTCTCTCTCCATTTTCAGGCATTAAAATGCTAGAAATTTACTTCAGATTTAGATAGCTCTATGCAAAAGATAAACATATGTCCATGCAGGAACAGTTGTAGTTTTCAGAACTGTATATAGTAGAAAATGTCTAAATTTGATCATGGGAAGGGTTTCCTCAGATTGCCACACATCTGAGATGCAGGAATGTGTCAAGATATTAAATGTCAAGATATTAAAACGAGGCATTCCCCTGTCTCGTTATTTCTTTGTATTTATAGCAAATTGTATTATGTCTCTTGTTGCCCGACAGCTTTTTCAATATGTTAGAACAAACAGAAAAAACACACGTTCCCATGACGATTACGTGTGTAGCATTGTTGAAGAGCTTAATTCAACCTGAACTCTCTAATGTGGACAAGTTGAATCCAGAGCCACTGGCTGACCGTTGCGAAGGAGTTAATTATCTGACCTTTACAGTTCCGTACCGTGTAGGAGTCAAGGAGACAAGGCTGCAAATACACAGGGAAAAAAATAGCAGGGAAGACAAAACCAGCCAGAATTTCAATATACTGCTATCTGGTAATTTACATATGACAAAATATCTAACTATATCTAAATAGTTCCTATTTGACTAAATGCCAGAATGAACTCTTTATTTATTAGCTGGACCAATGACCTATTTTGTGGCTTTCATTGCATATTCCCACCCAGGTCCTTTTTAACCACTACAATGTGAAGGATCAACTTTGGGCATGCTAGTTATGTAAAATCTCTACCCTCAGCTTCATCCAGAGGATTGGAGGTTTCACAGGTCACTGCCTTGGTGGCATGCTCCATAAACAGGGATCAGGAGAGGGATTTAGAAAACAAAAATCCAGAGGAAAGGAGGGTTAAGAGTATGTACTGGCTTTAGGGAGAGATATTCATCATGGCCAGAGGAAGAGGGGAAAAAGTTATATAAAGAGAGAGATTTAACAGTGAAGGCTGGCAGGAGTATCTCTAAACAAGTAGAAGTGTAATTAAGATGCATGCTTGCTGTATACATGTACATACACAAAACAAGTACACTCTTACAGGTTAGGACATTTAGCATATTAAGAGTTCATTCCTGTACATTTTAAAAGAAACTGTCTCATTTGCTTATTGTAATAAACTAAAATAGTTGCTGACAACATGCATGTCCTGGCCTGCATGTCTAAAGTATGTCTACAAACATTTGTACTTTTGTAAATAAATAGGGTTCTCATAAGCCCCTGGTTAGAAAGCATGTGGCTTTCACATGTTAGTGCAGGATCATACATGTGATAAAGGGTCCTTTTAATTGTGTGGTAGATTTGTCTTCACATTCACAATTTTACAGACGCGTCTAATTTTTTTTTATAGACCATGTCTAATTAGTAGTAGCATCAGCCTCAGATGCTCCACCCACAGGCCGCGGTGCATCTGATGTGTTTTTACACTTTTCTGGCCGCAATGAAGTAAATGAAATTATCTTGCAAGTTTGCCTGCATGCCACATCTGCCACGTCAGTCAAATTGTCTCCTCCTGTGAAAATAAGCGGTTCTTTGCCGTGTTTACTGACAAAATATACCAGACTCTCTAGCAAATCCAGAGATCAGCCAAGTGGGTCTATGCTCCTTTTTACACGGACATTTACTCCAACTCAGATTCTAGTCTGCTTAAAACCATTTAGCTGCTCATGCTCCATTACATTGCTGAAATACTTTTAGATATATCTCAAGGGAATTTTACTAATAGAATGACCACAATTTTTTTTTTTTTTTTACCAGTCAGTATCTAAAGCCCGGTAAAGAACTAGGTGAGGTCTGTCAAAGCAGCAGGCTCTTAACAACACCACAAACTAGCATCTTTAACACAAATATATTGTGTGTTTAAATAAAAGGGCTAATTTAAGCACAGAAATAATGGTTCCCAAACATGCTAAACCAATATAAAGCTTTGCTGCACTTAAAGCATGTCAATCTATGTCTCAGCTGAGACAGTAAACACAATAGCTAAATGTGAATCATGCAAAATCACCCGACACGTGCTGTCTGTTAAGCCTGAGCCACTGTGCGTGTGTGTGTGTGTGTGTGTGTGTGTGTGTGTGTGTGTGTGCGCGTGCGCACATGATGCCTTACCCTCTGAGACAGCATGTGGTTTGATGATGCAACAGGTAGAGTCTTGGTATTTGGCTGTATTGGTAGGGCCATGACCTGTCGTTGAAGGAAAAAAGAACTCCAACTCCTAGAGAGAGAAAATTACATGCTGCAGCATCATTCAGCTAAAACTTGAACATAATTGTTGAAAATGTAATCAAATATGTAAATCATTTCACATCTGGTCATATGCAGCAACAAATGCAAATTCCACCGACAGTTTTATGATTTCATCTTCTGTCCATCTGTATGAGTGTGTTAAGTATATATTTGAGTATAATTGTTCAACAATCTAAGTTTAATGCAGTTTAATCTTCAAAAACAATACTCTTAATAATTATGGAAAGTATAGTAAACTGAGTAGCATAACAAAAATCACACATGCAGAAACTTTGTTTATAATGCACCTAGTGCAGTTGAATAGTCTCAACATGTCATTTGTACCGTGAATCCGAATACACAGTGTTTCACAATATTGCACAAACGTCATGCCTCTCCCAAATCCTATTCCATCACCAGGCAACTTGAATGCGGCATTTTTGGGGAAGGGAACAACATGCCCGGGCTGGATCTCACTGAGCGATGTTTGAGGTCATTACATAATTACTTTCATCCAAAACTAAAACTTAAGCTTTTTTTTTATGTGCTTTTATTCATTTTGATAGTCAGATTGTCAAGTGTTTAATTCATTTCCTTCAGGGTTTCATTTATCTGAAATAAGGATTTGTTTCAAGAAGCATATTCCTTTTAGCACTGCCTCGGTTAGAACCATGTAGGACCTTTTGTTTGGCTCGACACTACATGGCGTCTCTCCAGCACTTCAGGGCACTCTGCACTAGCTGGGGGTTCAGGATGGGAACTTGGCTATATTTATAAATAAAACTTTAATTAAACCTGACTTCAGATAAATGATACCTGTTTAAGCTCTAAAATGAATAGCTATAATTAGCTAGGGAAATTTTAAAAAAAAGGCTTACAAATGACAAACATCTTTGACCAGTTGTTCGTCCACTGAAACTATGTTAATTGTGATTTTAATTCGTTGTGTTTTCAAGTTTTCCTTTTGTGAACAACTTTTTATGCCACTTCTGAGGCTTCCAAACAGATTATATTTGTTTGCAGCAAATGAGTAAAGATAAGCACTTCTATCCTTAAATCTTGGATCTTTTATTGGCTCATTATTGAAACACCAGCATAAATTATAATGTTTCATATACATTATATGGCTCAAAGTTTGTGGAGACCTGACCATCACACCCACACTCTGCTATGCCGTTATAATAACCTCCACTGTTTTGGGAAAACTTTCAACTAGATTTTGGAGTGTGGCTGTGAGTATTTAAATCACTCAGTGTTCAGTGGGATTGAGGTGTTCAAGGCTCTATGCAGACCACTCGAGTTCTTCCACTCCAGACTTGGCAAATCATGTCTTCATGGACCTTGCTTTGTGTACAGGGGCATTGTCATGCTGGAACATGTTTGGGCTACGTACCTTAGTTCAAGTCAAACAAAACTGTAATGCTACAGCATACAAAGACATTCTACACAACTGTGTGCTTCCAACAGTTTGGGGAAGAACCACAGTTGGGTGTGATGGTCTGGTGTCCACAAACTTTTGGCCAAAGTGTATGTATATGATGGTCAACTGCAGTGGTTGCATGCATATTACATGTAAATAAGGGCTTAGGGAGTGGGAGTGCTGTGCTTTCTAATAGTTTCTATGCAACTCTGATGAATGAGAGCCATTGTGTCGAAGAGGAGAGCTTCTTTTTAAATACCCGTGCTGCAGATGCCAATGAGTCTGACCCATGCCCTGCGTTTTTGGTGCCATCTGTTCCAAACTGGGCACGGAGGCTGGCTGGAACATCTTTGCGTGCCACACCAGAGTCAGTAGGACCCAGAACTTTCCTCCATACAGACACGGCCTCGTCTCCCATCAGCTCCATGACAATTATAGGCCCAGAGCTCACAAACTGCACCAGGTTACTGTTTAAAAAAAATGTTAAAAAAAAAAATCATAGTGTGCATGTTCAAATCAAACCTCGCAGCACAGAGCATTATTTTGTTGTAGAGTTAAACATACTGCCTTGTTATTGGACACTTTTACTTGTTTTACACTAATCACACCATTTGCCATTTTTACATCAACCATTTTTACATTCTACATCAAGGTCCTGAAGGTACAATAGCCAGCCATTATAGACATGTATATGAATGGCATAACAAATGAGGAATTTAAAAAAAAAATTAAAAAAAAATAATACAATGGAAGGTGGGAGAGAGGTCTCAGAGACAAGATGCAAAGTCAAAAGAATGGTGACGCAAGAAAACTGACCTTTAAAGCACCATTGAAAAGCTCCAGCAAACTCACACAAGTGAATCATTCACTCAGGAGAAACTTACTTGAAAAAAGACTTTGACTGATGTTCCATGTAAAAGTCTGCTGCCTGCTTCCTGTAAGAAAGCCATAAAAAGTACACACAGTTAATAAGTGATCCAATGCGCCCGGCTTACTTCTAGAACAAAACCAAGGTCTGCCATGAGAACAATTTGTTCCTATTCATTAGCCAAGCAATCTTAAAATCTCCAGTATTTTCTAAACCAAACAGCTGTCAGTAAACTGATTAAAGTAAAATGACTGCAACAGGTTTTCACCATTAAGCATTTAAATACAGTACACAAACTTATGCACTACAGTACCTTATTCTTATACGCTTCTTCTTTTGAACCACTAATGTGTAAATTAAAAAGCTGAAATTAAATTCAAAATTACAACAACTAGCTCCCTAAAACAACATTCATTCATATAATTCCACATAGCCTCCCAGGAGGAAAGAAAAAAATTTACATTCAGCACTTTCCAGTTTCAAGGAGTCACTATGGTTTATTACTTAAGGGGTCAGTGTTAAAAAAAACAATTAGCATAATAATAATTATTTAAAAAAAAAACGTTTTCAGAGTAGTAGACACACCACATCACATGAAGGTTATGAAACACTACTAAAGACACCTACACATCTGAGGACAGTATTCAGGTGTATAAGACCTCACTCTCCAGTGCTTATTAAACATATTTCTTCCAAGAACAGGAACAAAGTGCATCTGTAGTTCAGCAAATTGATGTCAGCAGTTATAAATGCAATTAGACTGATTTCTGGGGTTGCGCAACAGCAGTTATGGGCGTCTAAACGGATGCATACATATCAACAGGAAGAGACTGATCATGCAGAACTTTTAAAAAATAAGCAAAGGAGTACATTTCACACTCAGTAACTTCACAATCAGACCAGAGCAGACGTCTCAACACTTGACAGGGTATGCGTTTACACCACAGTCGGGGTAAGAACAGAGAGAAAGAAAGCCAAAAAATGAGACAAATCACAGATGTATACATATATAATATATTACTGTATATATATTATCCATCCATCCATCCATTTTCTGTACAGGCTTGGGGATCCTGGAGCCTATCCCAGGGAATTCGGGGCACAAGTTGGGGGACTCCCTGGACAGGGTGTCAACCCATCGCAGGGCACAACTGCGGACACACTCACACACCCATTCACACACTACGGACAATTTAGAGATGTCAATCAGACTACAACACAGATCTTTGGACTGGGGGAGAAAACCGGGGTACACGGAGGAAACCCCTGAAACACACGGAGAACCTGCAAACTCCCCCTCCATAAATACATTTACAGTACTGTGAAAAAGTTTTAGGCACCCTATTTTTTTAGTACAAACTTTGATATAGATTTTTATTTTATGACTTCTACATTATTGAGTCAGTACAAAAAAAAAAAAAAAAAACATTTTAGATTCCCAAACATTAGTTTTCTAGCACAAAATTAAATGTTATAGAAAAATGTTTGTATGTCAGTAAAGAAAGCAGAATATTATGTAAGAGACACTTATGACAAAAAACACAATGAAAGCTGTTGGGTTTTGCTGCAAATATAAGAAGCGAGTGCGACAGTCAAAGTCTCCAGAAGAACCGTGTCTGGTTCTGCAAGATGCTCAATAAAACTTACAGCTCATTTCCTTATAAAACTGCACTAATTGTACCAGAGACTATTATTTTGCTTTTTTTGTCACAACAAATATTGACTTTGTTTCATTTATTACTGTTTACTGCCATTTACGGTATTTTTTTAAAAAAATGGAGAAACATTTAATTTCATTATTTTGAAGGCATCTTTGCTCTACAGCAATTCTTTGCATGTGCCTAAAACTTTTGCACAGTACTGTATACTTTTATTTTTTTGAGTAATTTTTTTTTTAACTAGTTCAGTTGGGAGCAGATCTAGGTTTCAGAACCACAGCTAAATATACCTAATGATTGGTCATGATTGGTCATTAAATATGATCATTCCTTCTAAAAATAATATGACGTATTCACGCTTCAACTATATTGACCTTTGTCTGTCAAAACCATCTGTATGACAATTTATTTTTATTCGCAACTAATATAATTTTCAGTTTAAACAAGATTTTCTGCTTCCAACAAGCTGTTGAACACAACCAACATGGCCATACCATTACTTGATAATGATCACACTATAGTAAATATAGTGCCTCTCTGTGCAGTTGTTAATGACTATAATTAAACATAATTGATGACAGTTTTTACACGTACACGAACTGCTATCATCATTTTTCATTATATGATAGCCCCACAGGACTAGGATGCAATATATAGAGGCATCACAAGTGATCTGATTTGATCTTTATTTTTAGACCAGGACAGAGGAGATAGGATTGGACGGTTTCACCTGCTTTCCCTGCAACTGACTGTGAGGTAGTGTTTGTTTTGCAACCTTATTATAACAAAAAAAATTCACTACACCCACCCACCCCTACCTGGAGATTCACCATGGCTCAATTCCAAATCCTAGCAGTAATAATCTGCCTGATCCAGCTAATCACCGACTTTTGAAAAGAATGACAAATTGGATGAAGTTTGGCAGATAAGCACTGATATCCACTGGTCTAAACATCAATGTGGATATAGAAATAGAGTCATGCAAGACACAAAGGACTAGAGAGACATAAATTAAAGGATTAACTGACCTCTTAATTGGTCAGTGCTTTATGTACAAATGCAAGAACATACAAGTGACCAGTCACCTCTGTGTTGCCAGAGCTCTCAGTCACCTGCCAGTATATAGCAGAGCTCAGAGTAACATCAGCCATACTTAACATTGCAATTTCAGACTACTCTGAGCACAGACCTCCTTGCAATATCCCTGCTTTACTGTTATACTACAATGGAAAGCATCAAATGAGCTACAAAGGGAGACTACTCTTTAAAGTTTTCATAGATGAGCAATACGGTCACTAGTTGCTAGTGTGAAATAGTCAAAAAACAATGAAGCAGAGGGTAAAGTAAAAAATTTCAACGTACTTACTTAGTCTAAAAATATTTCAGACTAAAGTCTACAGTCAACTGCATAAGACTATACCGACTACATACAAAAATATTTATCTTTCAATTTTTGCTAAATATAAACACTTTGGCAGAGTAAATTACATTATTGACCAGCGCTGTGAGAAAGAGCATATCTGGAGCTGCAGGCTGCACTTCGCTATCCAATCACACTCAGATAGTTTAGAGTCAGATCAGCTCATGACAGCTCAAAGCAGATGATCCTGGTTTGTTTTCAGATGATGCTGTGGCAGGAGTTTAACACAGCGTAAAAACCTTCCCGCTGTAGACGTCACCCCATCCATCTATCAAGCTACAAAGCTGCAAAGACCTTCTGTGTCACACTGTGCTCTCAGTTTAAGATCCAACTATTTCAGCTCATCCATACAAATGCGTTATGAATATTGAATGATGTTACATCCTTAAACACTGTAATATGATGCACATATTTATTACTTGGCACATCTGTTGCACCGATTTCTTGATTTTCATTCTGTAATAGTGCAGCCAAATGAAGCTGTAAATTTGATTTCTCGTCTATGTATGGTCCTCGCCATCCAGCTCCCTGAAGCTCAAGCTTCGCATGCTTACCTCCATCAGAGTACTAACAGTAACCTACACCAGTGAGACCTGGAAGTCATCAACAAGAAGCTTGATGTCTTCCAGCAGTGGTGCCTACACCGAATCCTTAGGATTTGATATTACGATCTTATCACAAACAAAGAGGTGCTTTGAAGGAGTGGCATGTACAAGCGCCACGTCATCATCACCCACAGGAGACTCCACCTGGCTGGCCACGTCCTCAGAGTGGAGAACCATTGGATCCAAAGACTGCAATGACATGGGCACCACCACATGCCAAACGTCAACAAGGACATCCCGGAAACACACGGAAAACAATGTTGATCCAAGACCTGCAGACATTTAACATCACATGGGATGATGCTGAGACCCTGACCGCAGACCGGAAACTCTGAAGGACTTACTGCCCGATATGCTACCTAGCATGGGAGGATCCAAGTCTAAGTCTGTATGGCCATTAAGTGAAGTGTGGTTTGATGCATTCTTAGCTGAACAAATAAAATTGCAATGCCTTGAAACAATTTTTGCTTTAACTGTGGAACAGACAACTAGTAGACTACATTTTTGAATTCCTAGTTGACTAGTAAAAATGAGTAGTTGTGCAATCCATACCACTACTGCACTTTTCCTTACATGAGGAAGAAACAACAACTCTACTGTGGCCACTGCTTGCTCAGGAACTGCGGGTTAATTAGAATAATTAATAAAATAATAATAATTAAATGGTGTTTCTTGGCTCACCCCGTTAGCTTCGTCATTTTGGCCTTTGTGACAATAAGGCTGGCATCATAAATCATCTGAATAATGTCGCCCACTTTGGTCACTGCATCTGGCTTAATCATAGCCAATGTCCTATGGAAGGAAAAAATTGAGAATGAGAATGCAAATATTCATCATGCTTTGCGAGCTGACTGTTGTGAGGGCACAAAACAGTTAGATAGCAATACAGCCCTCCAATTTTATATAAGTCAGAATAACAAACATTCGAAATGCATGACTGCACAGTTGAAAGTAGTGGTTCACAATAATCTCCTAAGCCTACTGAACACAATGGTTTCAAATATTTTGACAGCTTGCTTTAAAGGTGCTAGGATACTGGGAAGCAAATAGTCAAGCCATGAGGAACAGCAAGAACTACATAACAGCTGAGTTATCCAGTGTGCCCACCTATCACTTATCATTATTTTTCCCCCAAAGAGAAAACTGTGGTGTATAATCTACCTTTGCTTTGCCACTGGCGTGTGTCTAATGAGTCTGCAGAGTGTACCCATACTGTCCGTTCGTAATCGCTCATCACTTCATGCTCTCGAATTTACCTTCACATTTTGAAGCAGGAGAGTTGCAGCTACTCTAAAGGAAGTCTGAGGTTTTCTTCCAATTTCTGAGTTACTATTTTACCCGTGCTTGCAATTGCATTTTGAGAGCAGTAATGTAAAGCAGTAAATTTGCAAAACTTGACAGCCTGATTCAGTAAGATTCATAGAAGCAATTTGAGTTTGATTGAATAGGGCACTTGGCTGGCTGGTTTCAGAGTCGGATTTCAAAGTCGAATAAAGAGACTGGGATTCATTTACACGCTATCTACTGCAATATGGAAACATTAAGAAAGCTGCTGCTTGGAAGAACTTATTTATTTAAGACTTTCCTTTCAAAGAAAACTAACTGTGATTAAACAAATAACACTCAAAGGTGTCTGTAATGCACATTAATTGAATTATACATCTAGAGCAAATAGAAGTGTTAATTTTCAGTCTGTGCCAAACCACAACTTGGTAGTGTCTGTTACTAATGATGGTTATCTTTGTGCTTCTAACGCATCATTATTTCAGGCATTGCACAAAACTCATTAACTCTTTTACAGACTCAGATGTGTCACTCTTGATAAGCCTTTGGAATTTATTTATTTTTTTAAACATAAACTGGACCACCAGGTTGGAAGGCAGGGTCGGCGTTATAATAATGAAAGAACTACCTCTCTTTCTTGCTGCCCAGTTTGTTGGCTGTGTACTGGTCTCCATAGTCAATAAGGTTGAGTTGTCGAGAGAAGACAATAACACGGTTCCCCACAAACAGATCCTCTGGGTGGATGTCATCATATTTGGTCCTTCTCAAAAAGGTTCGCTGGTTCTTCACATCAAACTAAATGGAGAGAAAAAAATAACCGGTGTGTGTTTGTGCAACAATCAATACGCATATTAGACAATGTGGAATCTTAAATCGGCCCAAAAGCCAGGATCAAATTGCATCAGTTACTAAAGCTGCACAAATTCGATCTTTTCCTGTTTTCCGTCTGCAAAAATAACACCTAATCTGACATGTTCACCTCAGTACCAATTTTGTGGTACTGAAATCACACAGATCTGGTATGTGGCAGTAAGAATTAAGGCTGAACAGTCAGATTGTCAGTCAGATTGTCAGAGGGGATTTCTCTCGGGTGAAGCATAGATCTTGGGTGCTGAATATTGTGATATTTATGTACACTGACTATCAATGATGGCTACCATATAAACACTCTTCCCTTTGGCTGACTTTACATGTGAAACCTTCATGTAATGAGTTGTTAGCTGTAGGTTGCATGAAAAGCAACTGATAGGCACAGAAACTGCTTTGATATTAATCAAAATTATTGTAATTACAAAATTACAAGGTTCTCACTGCTGTAATTTTAAGAGACTACTTGATTGATGGACTTCAAATTGCATGATTGGCGAGTTACTGCAATTGTCTTTCCCATTTTCCCCCAAATCTGGTCAGCATAACACAACACAATGTTATCATGTTGCTCAATGATTTAATGCCCACAGTGCATAGTCATTTTGTGTCATTTTTGTTTTCTCTGTGAGATTTGCCTTTTTTTTTTTTTTTTTTTTTAGTTTTCTGTGAATCATTCAAATTAAACCAGCTCCGCCATTAAAACGCTTGGTAAGATAAGATGTACCTTTATTGGAAATTCAGATTGACACAGCAGCACAAGCAGGATGAGTAACATCAAAGAAAGAAAGAAAGAAAGAAAGAAAGAAAAACAGAAAGAAAGACGTAGAAAGACGGAAAGAAAAAAAAGACAGAAAGATGGAAAGAAAGACAGAAATTTCCATAAATACCTATACAATAGAAATAATAAAACAGATCTGTGTGTATGTACATGTATGTACATGCTGGAGTTCTACATACATGTGAGTGTTACTGAAACTTTCATAATATTGGTAGGATTTTTTTTTTATTATTTACCCTACAAAAACATTTACACAGATTTATTATAATATTAATCAATGTTGCAGAAGTGAAAATCATCATGTGAAACATGATTAAGACAACTGGTGTAGTGTTTTAACCAGACCTGGGTGCATCTGGGGAAAGGAAGAACAAACCAACAGTGAGGGAAGTGCTTACCATCTCCACAGAGCCATCTTTAGGGTAGTACAGGAGCTGGTAGCGGCGTAGGAGAGCAGCACTGGGGTCGTACCACTCAGCCAGGAAGGCAAAACGCTCCTCCTGTGAAGGGAACAGCAGACACAGCGTGAGCTCTGTGATCGGCTCGGGCCCAGCGGGGACGTGTTGGGATGGTAACCCGTGCACTAGGACAGGGAGTCTGAGCACTTGAGGTCTGACCCTCAGCATGAGCAGGCAGCTGGGCTCTGTCACAACCTGGAATCCAGAGGTCACTGTTTTGAGTGCAAGAATCTGTTCCTCTAGGGCTTCCACACTACAGTTAGTACACAGCTGGTGCTACCTTTTTACAAACACACAGTTGTAGAGTCAGGACTTAAAGGAGCTGTGATAATGTGGCTAAGTGAAACAGACCAGAGGTCAAAATGAGAGTTAAATGATGGTTATTCATAAAGGACCAAACCAACACTGAAGAAAGAGAAGAAAAAGCGTCTTCTGTGAAAGCTCTATTTTGACATTAATGCTGGTGGCTAAACCTTCTGCTATTCAGTCTGGTGTTGCCTTTTTCACCTTCACACTAAGCACAGAAATGTCCTTGAACAGAAACATGGAGGAGACAGAGAGTGGGAAGTGCTTCGCTTGCAGGCTGCCCTCTGCTGGATGGAAGGCTACATGTCAGACATGTGATCCAGACAGAGCTGGAGTGGAATACTGATGAGAAACTCCTTTTCAAGGTACAGCCTTAACCAGGGAATAACAAGGGTCACATTTATAATGTTAGAAGCGTACGAAAGCTATAAAGCTCAGCCTGTAGGAGTGCCCTTTTTTTGTAAGATGATTTATTAACCGATAATAACAGTCAGTATTCATGTCAATAACTGACTAGTTGTGTGATATTTCACATCATTACGCAGACTGTGCAGGAAAATCACACAGCTTCAGATCGCCACATTCCTGGAAGTCTTTTCACCAACCTTCTCAGTTTAGAAACCGTTTAACAAGTCCGGCAATTACATTAAATAGACTAGCCTAACACAAGTAAGGCAGTCTACGCTGTCTGTCGGACATACGCTACCCATTTCTACGATTCTTTAATACACATTGGATTTGTTTGAGCAATTCAACTGCGATTACTAAATGTATTTTATTAAGGTGTGGCTTCACTGGTTTGGATGTGTAACAGTCACTCGGTTAGATTTGTTGGTTCTTATTAAAGGAATAAAAAAAAATTATAAAAAGGGATTCACTCATAGCTAAGCTACACATAAGGAGTCTTTCTTTTCTCACCACAATTTATATATAACCTTACAAGCCTAACTTAGTTAATCTAAAACTTTATTAGGTAGCCTTCTGAGTGACCAAGTGGTTTTTGGACCTAATTTTGTCTAACATTTTCTTGTCAAATATTAAAGCAGCACTTGTGTCTGACTGAAGGGAAACACTTTCACACAACTGAACAGTTGATATTGAGTACATAGTGAGGGCTCTTCCCCCAACAGAGGCCTATTTTTACCCCTCACTAAGCTGTGTAAGAGATAATACTGACATGAACAGCCTGCACTTCACAAAAGGGAGTCTTGATGTCTTATCAGAAATCTCCTGAAATGTCTGGAGGTAAATGTGCCATTTCTCAATCAATGTACAATCAAGTTCCTGACTGGTCATGACATGCCAGATCAAGTGACAGAGCTGTTAAACATGAGGCAGGGTTTTAGTAATTTTGTCCAAAATCCTTTGTCCCCCTAATAGGTGTTATTCCTAATAAATAATGCACGGTACTGAGCTGAGAGGTTATCAAAAATGATTGCCCCAGTGAAATAACTGTCTGTCCTACACATTGTGAATAAAGAAATTAGAGCAATGTACTGTACCTGTTATTTAGCTATATTCAGTTACCTTCCTTTGGGAAAAAAAATGTAAGTGCTGATTCGACTTCAACTGCGCAGTGGACCCAAGCATTACTACTACTTCCTGACCATGAACAGTCACACAGTTGGCATGCCAATGACTCGCTACATTCCACATTTATGTCAGTGCAAATACCAACCATTTTTGCGGAACAGGTCAATGAACAAGCTCAATGAATGGAGAGAGATTAGAGACAGACAATAGATTTTTGTAGACTATTTGATGCGTACACCTTACATGAAGCCCGGAATCTCAGTCTCAAAAAAAGAACAACAACAACAACCGACACAATACAGTATACATTTTTTTAAATTGGCACTGACAAATGAGTCATCTTGAGATGACTGATTCACAGAGCAATGACAGTGCAAGAGATATTTCAATGCATGAGGAAAATGTCATGTCAAAATACATTAAACTTGGCTAAAATTTCAGCCAAACATTACATGGATCAGCAGGAAAGCTCCTGAACTACTGTTTACACAGCCACGCTGCCTGATGAAAGCATGATTGATATATTTCCTACCCATGAGCAATGTTGTTGTGAACCATACTGTGACACTTAGGTCCGTAGGATGCTCTGCATTCTCATTCCTCTGATGGCAGAGGTAAAAGGGGTCTACAAGAGACAGATCATATTTCTTTACTCCCTGCCTGGTCCAGGTTTACCCAAGGACAATGGTCTGTCTCCTAGACAGTAAACACATGGTATGAATGTTTCCTCAATAAATTCAGCACTATGACTTAGAGCAAGGAGCCTGTGTTCTTTTATCGAGACAGCTCAACAACAGCCTGGTAGAAACTTTTCTTCCACTGACATCACAAAACCTTGGCTAATTTCCTTGTTTGGGTCCAGCCAGAGCAAACTGGAAAAAGCCAGGCTAATCTGCTGCCTCTCATACTAGCTGGACGTGCAAGTAAAAGTGGGCTTTTCCTTTCTGAGCTGATTCTGGAAACCTGTACTTTCCCAGACTCCCACGGTCACCCTCTGCTATCACAGCAAACATTTCACGCTGCTCTCACTGAGCCTTTAGACAGATCAATGTACGGTAATTCGACATACAAAACGAGAGATGTGGAAAAAGTGTCTAACTGTAATGGAACATCCTGAAGATCACAGAGTCACAAGTGCTGTGTGCAAATGAATGACAGTGAACAGTATTATCAATAACAGCCACAAACTTATCTAATAATAAACATGGCAGGATCCATTTAACTAATTAGATCATATACTCACAAACACCTACATATCAATTATATGACAAACTTAGTTGATTAGCGTTCTTTTATTCTTTCATTCATTAATTATATGTAACGTTGATGTGAAGGTTGTGTGCGCCATCTAATGGCCGGATGTCGCATGGCACTGCACTCCCTCTCACTGTAATAGGAATTGTTCCTATTTCTTCAGCTCTTATCATGACACAGGTATTAAATCTTTATTTATAATAATACATAACTGTGTGAATGACTGGGAAAATCAGTCTCGTGGAGAAATATTGACATTTTCTACTGTATACGGTTATGAAAACTGCAGGTTCTACGTGTATCTTTTTAACGTCTCTCTCAATCACATGGTTGAGGAAATTAAATAGTCAATTTCATTAAAGTGAAAGAGAACAACGCATCATTTAAAAAAAAATTTTTAAATAATAATAAAAAAGACTGCATCATATATTAATTACGTGACTACCTAGCTAGTAAATTATGGTGGTTGTACTTTTAAAAACTCGTCCATACTGCATCTCCTCCCAGTGGAAACACCAGGTAATAGTTAACTGGGTGAAACTGCTGTGCAATGGCGCCACCTGCTGGAGGCAAACAAACTCAACATGCTTAGCGTTATTTAGATATATTCTTCATTCTTACATAAACGGATTGATTATTCGTGCTAATTAAACGTTCTTCAGTTCACACGGTCTCGTTGGCTTCTACTACAGCTTACTTGCTTGGCTTGCAGAATTATTAATGGACCTTATGATTTAACAGCAATCTAAATATTTTCCCACCGCAATTCTGAACAATCTCACCCCCTGCGCTAGGATTGGCTAATTATTCTTATAATTACGGGTAAACTCATAACTGTATGGTTGAAGTGTCGCCGGCGTGGCCCAGTAGCCAATCTTAGAGCAGTAGGGCGGAGTTTGCGCAATGCGAGTGGGAAACTAAATACAACGCTGCTAACTTGCTAACGTTAAGAACCTTAACTAAAAAACGCGCTTTGCAATAAATTAGCTCACGCTGTATTACAGAGTATCATCTCTAACTTTACATTACTGTAAAGTGAACAAAATGTTCATAAGTTACCATTTCCAGCGAGCTTCTAGGTCTTTCGATTTGTTTCCGTTGGCTGGTCAATATACAGCTCACTTGCTTGCTTTGCTAGAGTATTTGTGAGTTATCGTTTCCATAGTAACAAACCGACCCACGTAACGTACTTAAATTAAAATTAACCGGGTATAAATAATAATTTCCGTCAAAAATAAAGGAAACGTTCGTTATAAATGTCTAAAAATATCTTGCAAAAACCGAGTCAGTATCGAGTTTTCTTTTCAATGTTTTGACGCAACCCGGAAATGAGCTGTCGACCTCTACGTTTGTTATAGTGCGCGTCTGAAGTGAACTAATTTGAAACACGTTTAATGGGATCCAGTAGAACCTGTTTTTCTTTTATAAGCTAATATCTTTAATAAGCTTTTTAATATCTTTAATAAGCTTTATATCTTTTATAAGCTAATGGGTCACATTGAGAGTGTTGTCTCTGTCCCATACTGATGAGCTTGACTCTGCGGCATTGGAGAAGTTTATACACACGTGTCAATACTGATCTACTCTACAGCAGCCAGCATGGCCTGCACACCATTTATTCTGGACGGTGGAATATCAACAGAGTTGGAGGAAAGAGGATTTCACATTCAGGTATACTCAAATACAGACTAATGCAGAGTCTAACAGGACCAGTAACTGTTTATGTGGGTTAAAAATAATAATAATTAAATAAAGAATTGATTTATGACTTGTTCTTGCAGGGAGATCCTTTATGGAGTGCAAGAATTTTGTATACAAATCCAAATGCTGTTAAGGATGCACATTACAGGTAATGACAGTTTTATTATTATTACAACTGAACGTGTGTGAGTTAATACCGAACTCAGAATGCTTGAATAGATAAATCTGTCTGTTTGTAGCTTTCTTCAGAGTGGATCTGATGTAATCACAACAGCCACATACCAAGCTAGTATTGAAGGATTCACTAAGCATCTTGGTTTTAAACCTGAGGAGGCTGAGGACCTAATGATGTCAGGGGTCCGATTAGCTAAAGAGTCAGCAGCAGACTTCATGGCCAGCACCTGTTTTACAGCAGGTGTGTCCCCACATGATTCCTGTCAACTCTCACTTCATGGCTGAGAGTCTACGAAGGTAAAGGTGGTTTCATGTCTGACTGTGATATTGTAATGATCATTAATAGTGCAAGTGCTGTTGGTTTTCCAGACAGAAAAGTGCCTTTGGTGGCAGGTTCAGTTGGACCTTTCGGGGCTTTTTTGCATGACGGTTCAGAGTACACAGGAGTCTACGCGAGCAGCATGAGTGTAGAGGTATGGTGAAACCGAACACTCTTTGCACACTGTTACTGCAGGACCGATCATACTATGTGTAAAACCTCTACCATAATTCACCTCAGGAGCTGAAGAATTGGCATCGGCCACAGATTCGCTGCTTAGTGGCTGCAGGAGTTGATCTACTTGCATTGGAGACCATACCGAGTCTTAAGGAGGCAGAGGCCTTGGTGGAGCTGCTGAGGGAGTTTCCTGATGCTAAAGCCTGGCTCTCCTTTTCCTGCAAGGTAACTACCAGTAGAGCATTGACTAAGTTGTATGGTTTGTATATACAGTATCTCACAAAAGTGAGTACACCCCTCACATTTTTGTAAATATCTGATTATATCTTTTCATGTGACTACACTGAAAAAATGACACTTTGCTACAATGTAAAGTAGTGACTGTACAGCTTGTTTAACAGTGTAAATTTATGTCCCCTCAAAATAACTCAACACACAGCCATTAATGTCTAAATCGCTGGCAACAAAAGTGAGTACACCCCTAAGTGAAAATGTCCAAATTGAGCCCAAAGTGTCAATATTTTGTGTGGCCACCATTATTTTCCAGTACTGCCTTAACACTCTTGGGCATGGAGTTCACCAGAGCTTCACAGGTTGCCACTGGAGTCCTCTTCCACTCCTCCATGACGACATCACAGAGCTGGTGGATGTTAGAGACCTTGTGATCCTCCACCTTCCGTTTGAGGATGCCCCACAGATGCTCAATAGGGTTTAGGTCTGGAGACATGCTTGGCCAGTCCATCACCTTCACCCTCAGCTTCTTTAGTGTGTTTGGGGTCATTATCATGCTGGAATACTGCCCTGTGGCCCAGTCGCCGAAGGGAGGGGATCATGCTCTGCTTCAGTATGTCACAGTACATGTTGGAATTCATGGTTCCCTCAATGAACTGTAGCTCCCCAGTGCCAGCAGCACTCATGCAGCCCCAGACCATGACACTCCCACCACCATGCTTGACTATAGGCAAGACACTTGTCTTTGTACTCCTCACCTGGTTGTCGCCACACACGCTTGACACCATCTGAACCAAATAAGTTTATCTTGGTCTCATCAGACCACAGGACATGGTTCCAGTAATCCACGTCCTTAGTCTGCTTGTCTTCAGCAAACTGTATGCGGGCTTTCTTCTGGGACGACAGCCATGCAGACCAATTTGATGCAGTGTGCGGCGTTTGATCTGAGCACTGACAGGCTGACCCCCCAACCCTTCAACCTCTGCAGCAATGCTGGCAGCACTCATACGTCTATTTCCCAAAGACAACCTCTGGATATGACGCCGAGCACGTGCACTCAACTTCTTTGGTCGACCATGGTGAGGCCTGTTCTGAGTGGAACCTGTCCTGTTAAACCGCTGTATGGTCTTGGCCACCGTGCTACAGCTCAGTGTCAGGGTCTTGGCAATCTTCTTATAGCCTAGGCCATCTTTATGTAGAGCAACAATTCTTTTTTTCAGATCCTCAGAGAGGTCTTTGCCATGAGGTGCCATGTTGAACTTCCAGTGACCAGTATGAGGGAGTGTGAGAGCGATGACACCAAATTTGACACACCTGCTCCCCATTCACACCTGAGACCTTGTAATAATAACAAATAACAAGTTGCATGACACCGGGGAGGGAAAATGGCTAATTGGGCCCAATTTGGACATTTTCACTTAGGGGTGTACTCACTTTTGTTGCCAGCGGTTTAGACATTAATGGCTGTGTGTGGAGTTATTTTGAGGGGACAGCAAATTTACACTGTTACACAAGCTGTACACTCACTACTTTACATTGTAGCAAAGTGTCATTTCTTCAGTGTTGTCACATGAAAAGATACAATCAAATATTTACAAAATGTGAGGGGCGTACTCACTTTTGTGAGATACTGTAGCAACGTTACACTATATAGCCAAAAGCATGTCGAACACATGACCTTCACACCTATGGATGGGTCTTCCCCAAATTGTTGCTGCAAAGTTGGAAGCACAGGATTGTCTAGAACGTTTCTGTAGCTTTAATATTTTCCTTCACTGAAACTAAGGGGCTCCAAACATGTTCCAGTATGACAATAGCCTTGTACACAAAGCGAGGACCATGAAGACATGGATTCTTGTGGAAGAACTCGAGTGTGCTGCACAGAGCCCTGACCTCAACCCCACTGAACATCTTTGGGATGAACTGGAACACTGATTGTACCTCCTCACCTGATAGTCCCTGACCTCACTAATACTCTTGTGGCTAAATCAACACACATTCCCACAGCAACACTCCAAAATCTAGTGTAAAGCCTTCCCAGAAGTGTGGCTGTTATAGCAGCAAAGGTGGGACAAACTCAGGCATGGGATGTTCAACAAGCACATATGACGGTGATGGCTAGGTGTCCACATATTTTGGACGTATAGTGTGGCTGAGGCTTATCCAAATAAAATGAATCATTTACAGTAAATGTACGACTATAGTGCACTGATCCTAAATTTTAATGTCAATAGCAGCAGACCTCAGCTAATACCCAACACTGAGCCAATGCCGATCCAGCATTTTGAGTCTGTAGCAAAGTTTCAGTGAAAAAAAACTTCTGAATTTTCAGACACGTTTAAATATCCTGGCACCCAGTACTGAAGGTGTATAAAAGACATTAGCATCTTGTTTTCAGGATGCCCAGAGTATTTCGGATGGTAACACGTTTGCCAAGGCTGTTCAGGTGACCAGTAACTCCCCTCAGCTGGTGGCTGTTGGGGTAAACTGCTCTCCACCTGTTCTAGTGAAACCTCTTCTCGAATCAGCCAAGTTACACAAGGCACCCGACATGAACTGGGTGGTCTATCCGAACAGTGGAGAAGGTTGGGATCCCATCACAGGGTGAGTGCATCAACAGTGTTAAACTTCTAGATGTCTTAGCCATGATCAAACCTTAAATCTTCTGTACGAGTATTGCACCAAGAAAGGAACTAAAAAAACAAAAAGGTGTGCTGTTATAGGAAAATAATCCATAACAGGGTGGTGTGGAAATTATTTTCCTAAAACAATTAAGTCTCAAAGTGTTTTATTCCATTTATTACAGGGATTTCCCATGATTAAAGTGTTTTTAATTTATTAAAGAACATCATAATACTTTTATGTATTTATAGTTACATTTACAGTTGTGGAATGTCCATGAGCCAAGTTAGTTCCTGTTGTCACTGACATTATAGCGGCTATATACAGTTGTTCTCTCGCCAGCCTCTCACTCTTGAAGTTAATAAAACAAAAATGCAGCCTGTCGTGTAACTGAGAAACTAGAAAAAGTGCAAAAGTCCTCTATCCTGAAGACTCTTGTCAGAATACGTACTGACCATTACAAAGTGCTGACTCTCGACTCTCTTAATGTTAAATAAATGGCTCCTTACAGAAAGCTTCACCATATCAATGATTACACGGTTTAAAAAAAAAAAAATCTATTTATTATTACGTAGACTTACATTACATGGAGCATCTGCCACACAAGTCCATGAGCTGTCACTATAGAAACAATAACATATTAGAATGATTTTTATTTCTGACCAATCTTATTTGAGAACTGAACAGCACACTGTGGTATAATTAATGTATTGTCCACATTTGCAGATGGAGAACAGACAAAACGATTCCATTTACAGAGCTAAGTGTCGAGTGGAAAGAACAAGGAGCTTTGTGGATTGGTGAGCCAAACATATTTTTTTTTTACATCTTATATTAAAAACAGGGAAGCAAATATCCTGAATCATCCTCCTGTCTAGATTTGTTGAGTAAAACCCTTTTTTGCTCTTTTGACAGGAGGCTGTTGCCGTATCAGTCCTGCTGACATTGCACAGTTAAAAAGTCGTTTAACCCAGCCTCAAAAATCACAAAGTTAAGACACACACACCCCCCCACCCCACCCCACCCACACACCTCATCATCACATTGATCAGTGGACCACTATTTTTACAAGAAATTGTATAAATATTTATTAAGAAATAAAAGCGACCACCTATTTCCAGTTCACACTCTTTTTTTTTTTTTTTTTTTTTTTTTAAAATGTATGTACGACTTCAGGTAAGTGTAGACACTCGTCATAATACACACTCGTGATGCTGCTGAGGCAAAAATATCAACGGACGCCACGGATCACGTAATTTGAAAGCTACCATGCTCTCTTACAGCTTTTCACAAAGAACTGATATTCAGACACCATACACAATAATAGAAGTGTCACTGATGTTTCGTTTCACAGTTATTCCCCCATGTGATTACACCACCTTAAATGAGGAGAGAGCTCACTCATGATCAAACAGTCCTCCTGTTTCACACGTGTCAGTGTGGTCGTTCTATTTTCTCATGGCTTCTACTGCTGTTAATGCACTTTAAAAGTTAATCACAACATACATTATATGCGTAATGTAATTTACTCACTAAGTTAGCCCATTCTGTGCTTCAGGTGTTTATGAACAAAGTCCTTCTTTGAAGCACATGACTTGAACGACACTAATGGAATGCGTCACGCACATAAAATACTCGCCTTACATTTGGGCTTATGGACAGCTGCACGTTTTTGTTTGATCTGCCTGTTTTTTTACCAATCACATTTCTAGAGACATCTCTGCAATGATCAAAAAGAAGAAGTAATCCCCGCCCCCCAGTTCAAATATACCTCAAAATTTTGCCTGGCTTGAAAAAATTGTGTAGAAATCCCAATGGAAAATAACCACTTCATTTTCAGTCAGCGATGTCCTCATCCAGGTCACTGTCAGGGCAGCCTCTGTGGCTGTACTCTGCAGTATTGGAGATCCGTTTCCACGCTTGCTCGGATTTCTGATTCCCTGTGCTGTGAGAGCGGCCCAGGTGCCCGTGTTTGGTCTCGCCATCGCTTACAGCCTCCCCTGCTGAAGTCTGGCTCCTCTGATCCGCTCCCTGTTGGTGGTTATCATGCCTCAGATTCTCTAGGTTTAGTGCCCAAGGTCCGATTTTCTGCCAGTTCACCCTTTGGAAGGCCATGAGACAGTGTAGGTTGCCTCCCACCTAAAAATAAAAGGAAATGAAAAGTGTTATTTCATTGATAAGTAAGCACCTCCCATGTATAGTGTTGATTATAATGAGTCTTTATTGATCACATATCCACATTATGGTGCAAGACATGTTGGAATTCTTAAGTCACTAACCTTTTTGGTTTTCCGAAACTGAATGCCTCTTTCTGTATGACGAATGTCCAAGTATTCTGGGTTCTGTGTGTTCAGGTCAGTCACAATATCTGCCCACCTAAATTTTATGCATGGCATCAGGTTTTGCAGAATATAAACTAATGACTAATTCAACCATAGCAGCTTTTAGAGACTCAAACTACAATTCACATTTTCTTGATTTATATGCCTATATCTATATCCATTGGATTTCCTGACTAGACTTACATTACAATACTAATCACCATCCATTAATTTATTCCTCTTCAGTAATCGTTTGATCATGGTCAGGGTAGCGGTGGATCCGAAGCCTATCCCAGGAACACTGGGCGTGAGGCAAGAATGCACCCTGGGTGGGACACCAATCCATCACACACACACATTCACACTTAGGGGGTGTAATGCAGCCAATCCACCTACCAGGATGGGGTTTGTTTTTTTGTTTTTTTTGAGAGGGGTGGACATAATGACACAGAGTAACCCACACTTACTATAATCAGCATATGCAGTTGAATAATAAAAGGAAAAGGTACTTTTTACAGTGGATGGCAGGATGTTTCCTGCTTGGTTCCCCAATAAGAATCCAATGCTCCATTTCATTCAGAGCAAGTGGTCCCCTGAAAGTAAAGAAAGTAAATGTTAAATTATTTTTTTAAAAAGGATTCCAACCTATTAAAAAACATGGAATGCTATTCTAATTGATTATCTACTGCTGTGTACAGTTTCAGTGTTATCATGTAAGGATACTGCTGGGAGAATAATCGTTGACAAGAGATCACTTTTTCCCCCCCAAGTGCAACAAAGAATGACTAAATAAAGGAAGAAAGCAATTGTTTATGCAGTGTACCTGTAAGCTTTGGCTGCTTTTAATGGTGTAGCTTCAAAGCCCACAGGACAGAAGTAGTGGTTCTGACAGTGGTAAATATAGGCCATAGATTCATCTCTCAATCCCTGGGTCAGCTTAAGCAATGCTCCTTCAGCTAATCAAGGGAAGCAACATCACAAATGTTACATTTCATTAATATATGCATGGTCATTTAAAAAAAAAAAAAAAAAAAAAAAATCAGTAATATGTTCTGCAGCAATTTGGTAACAAACACAGAAACTACAGTGGTTAGTATTTCATAGTGACATATATGACAGTGTAATTTTTAAATGATCCTACTAGCAGTACCCGATGACGTCTACAAATTAGTCTGAGAAAATCACAGACCATGAACCTGGGACTGGTCCCAGGTTCATGGTCTGTGATTTTCTCAGACTAATTTGTAGATGTCGGGTACCACTAGTAAAAGTAGGATCACTTAGAAATGCCCTCTGTTAATGTGTGAAAGGTGGTTAAAACACAAACCATATTCTTGAGTTGATGGGAAAGGGCAACAATGGCAAGCAAAAGTAAAGAAAAAGTATACAAAGCATGGGTACATGGAGTTCAGAATATTTCTGATTTGTATATTTCTTATTCTGAAATCAGTCTTGTTACATGATTATATGATTACAGTGTATTCATTATAGACCAATGCTTTTTATGTTGTGTTTGGATTTTTTCCCCTAAATATGGCGTCAAACACTTCTAAAGTTCACAATATGTAAATCAATTTTAAAGTGATTTTTAATATTTAACTCACCCGTCTCTCCTGCTGTCTTGTGCTTCCCATGGGGTTTATATAGAATATAAGAGCATCCTCGAACACGGAAATGGTCATTGATCTGTCTGAACCATCTGTGCCAAAACAAGAACAGAGACTGTGAGAATATAACTATCAAGTACAGTGCTGTGAAAGTCTTTTTCTTCTGTTTTTGTGTATAGCTCATACTAAATTGTTTCAGAAATGAAAACAAAATCTAAGATAAAAGAAAGGCAACCTGAGTAAACACGAAATACAGTTTTTAAATTAATGTTATTTATTGAAACAAAAAAGTTATCCAATACCAATGTGTGAAAATGTATTTGCCCCTATAGTTACTAATTCCCCAAATCTATGAAACTACATTCATAATGGAGTTCATCTGGACTAGACAGAACCAGCCCTGATTGCTGCAAACCCTGTTCATTTGGCATTTTGGCAGACACCCTTATCCAGAGCGACTTATCAATCATATCAACAGTTAAAAGGTCATCCAGTAACACACTATGCCAAAGTTGAAAGAAATTCCAGAAATGATGAAGAAGGTGATTGAAATACATCAGTCTGGGAAGGGTTACAAAGCTACTTTAAAGGCTCTGGGACTCCAAAGAACCACAGTGAAAGCCATTATCTCCAAATGGAAACAGGTAATGAACCTTTTTACTCCAAAAGCACAGCAAATACTCATCCAGCAAGTCACAAAAAAGCCAAGGACAACATCAAAGAACCTACAGACCTCTCTCGCATCAATAAAGGTCAGTGTTCATGACTCCACCATCAGAAAGACACTGGGCAAAAATGACACCCATGGAAGAGTGGCGAGGCGAAAACCACTGCTAACCTAGAACAACATTAAGGCTCATTTGAATTTTGCCAAAACACATCTTGATAATCCTCAACCCTCTTGGGAGAATGTTCTGTGGACTGATGAATAGAAAGTGGAACTGTTTGGGTCCTGTTACATCTGGTGTAAACAAAACACCACACACCGAATTACACAAAAAGAACATCGTACCTACGGTCAAGCATGGTGGTGGTAGTGTGATGGTGTGGGGATGCTTTGCAGCTTCAGGGCCTGGGCAACTTGTAATAATTGAGGGAAACATGAATTCTGTCCGGTCTTCAGTCTGTAAATTGAAACTCAAGCGCAACTGGATTATGCAGCAAGCCAATAATCCAAAGCATAGGAATAAGTCCACCTCTAAATGGCTCAAAAAAAAAAAAAAGAAGAAGCACAATTCATGTTTTGGAGAGGCCTAGTCAAAGTCCTGACTTGAACCATTTGAGATTCTGTGGCAGGACTTTAAACAGGCAGTTTTTGCTCGAAAAACCTCCAATGTGGCTAAACTAAAGCAGTTCTGCAAAGAAGAGTGGGTCAAAATTCCACCACAGCGCTGTAAAGCCTGATCTCCAGTTATCGGAAGCGTTTGGTTGCAGTTATTGCTGCTAAAGTTGGCACAACCAGATTTTAAGTTGAAGGGGCAATTAGTTTTTCCACATGGGTGATCAGTG
The DNA here is from genome assembly GCF_023375685.1 of Ictalurus furcatus. Classification (NCBI taxonomy): domain Eukaryota; kingdom Metazoa; phylum Chordata; class Actinopteri; order Siluriformes; family Ictaluridae; genus Ictalurus; species Ictalurus furcatus. The sequence goes on along the minus strand of NC_071265.1, from coordinate 10,575,687 downwards.
TTGGACTTCGGAATTCTTTTTTGCTTCAATTAAAATACATAAAAACTATTGTGTGTTTACTCAGATTGCCTTTGTTTTATGTTGTATTTCGTTTGAAGATCTAAAACTATTTAGTATGAGCTATACACAAAAACAGAAGAAATCAATATACTTTTAAACAGAATACTTTTTCACAGCACTGTACTTCAAAAAAACACAAAACTTTCCAGCAGGGTAAGCAGAACAATCATACCTCATTAAAGTCGCATTCCCAGTAAAAGGCCCAAACTTGATCTCTTCAAATGGAGGCTGGAAACCGAGAATATGTAAGGCCTCCTCCTGGGAGATGGGTGGCAGGCTGATACAAAAAAAAATTAAAAAGTTGCTATTCATTATGAGTGTAACCAAATACAAATATATTATTCAGATCGGACAGATAATGTGTTCTAAATGGATATGAATAAGAGGTGCATTCTTCATCTTTCTTTCTTTCTTTAAATAAAACTTGCTAGAAAGGTTCACAGGGCATTTGGTTGAGACTAGAGAAAAAAAGTCACAAAAGCGGTAGGTTTCTACTTTCATGGGGGTATGAGGAATCAGATATGAAGGATAAAGAAGGCCACTTTTATTAATATAAATGTGTTTTATTAACACCAAATATGAATGGGCAATGCCTGGTCAGGATTTCAGCGGTTTAAATTGGCTACTATTTGTAGCCTAATTTAAACAAAAAAAGTAAATTAAACTAAAGAACTAATAAAACTAAATTCCTTAGAGAAGACTATAGGCATGTCTCTAGTTGTGACCAATTATGAAGACAAATTTGTTTCCCCACTTTAGTCATCTGCCAATTTCCATTCTCCTATCACGTGACCGATATCACCAGGGGGGTGAGGGCTAACATGTGCTTCCTTTGAGACACATGAAGCTAGCCAACCTAATCTTTTCAAACTCTTGCTACTGCTGCATAACAGGGCAGGGTTAACACACTCGGCCTCAATCTTCCACATACATGAGTTCACAAACCCCTCTGACTGGCTAGTGTAGCTGTGATGGATAGGGCAGAGAGAGTATCCCATCCCTCCCATTCCCATGGCCAGTTTCGCTCCCTTGGCTCCTGGCCATGGATGGCTGTGATATCGTTGGGATTTGAACCCACAATCCCCAAACAATAGGGCGAATACTTTTCTATGGAGTTCTTATCCCTAAAAAAGAGCCCACATTTAGGCCATGCCCACTGTGGATTTAAATATGAATATAGATACAAATATTTTGAACATTAATCAAAATACACCTGTAATTTGGTATGTAACACTGGTTAACACATATACTCACTGAGCACTTTATTAGGAACACTACCAATACTGGATACCCTTCAAAACAGCCTCAATTCTTCATGGCATGTTGGCAATTCTTATGGTCTATGTTGACATGATTGCATCTCACAATTCCTGTAGACTTTTCAGGTTCCCTTTCATGCATTTCATCTCCCATTCTACCACATCCCCAAGATGTTCTATTGGAGTCAGCTCTGGTTACTGGGAAGGCCAGTGAAGAACACTGAACTCCTCATTGTCATGTTCATGAAACCAGTTTGAGACTTTTGGGTTTTTTTGAGGCAAAAAAGGCTATTATCATGCTGGCAGTAGCCATTAGAAGATGTGTGGCCAAAATTGTGGCCATGAAGGGATGCACATGGTCAGCAACAATACTCACATCGGCTGTGGCATTCAAGCGATGATTGATTGGTATTAACTGGCCAAAAGTGTGCCAGGAAAACATTCCCCACACCATTACACCTCCTCCACAAACCTGGACTGTTGACACCAAATTCTGACCCTACCATCTGTGTACCTCAGAAGAAATCGAGATTCATCAGACCAGGCTACATTTTTCCAGTCTTCACCTGTCCAGTTTTGCACGACATGGTCCTCAAGGTTCGACATGTACATTGTGAGATCCTTTTCTGCTCACTACAGAGTCCTTATCTGAGTTACTGTAGCCTTTCTGTCAGCTCAAACCAGTCTGGCCATTCTCCGATGACCTCTCTCATCACCACCTGATGACAGCCTGCTTTCCCTGCCATTAACACTTTTTCCCCCACAATGAGAGGCAACTGCAAAGAACTTACTGAATTAAAAAGACACATCTAGAATTAACTCTAGAGCTTGTTAGCCCTTTCATGCATGAATCAGTTATGTACCTTCCAGCTCCGAGAGTACTGTACAGAAAGTTCCAGCAAGAGACGAGTGAGGAAATTCCACATGATGTTTTGTACTGAGGACGGCTGATGCAGTACCTAAAGAGGTAAAAAGAGGAACAAAAACAAAATGTGTTGTGTCTGTTGTTATTTTCTCAGACTAATAGATAAGAGATTAAGAGCTGCACTTATACCATCTGCGCAAGTCCAGGACTTTTCTCTGCTTGATTTCTTCCAGAGACGCTTGTGCTGGAAAATCCAGCACATTTCTGCTCGATCGGTCAGACGACTTCATTTTCTTCAAGCCAGATTTCTTTATATTACCTGTAAATATGTGAGAAATGTTACACAGGTAGTGTGTGTGTGCGCGTGTGTGTTCAAATTAACTTCTTCTGGCTTTACGCCGTATAATGTATGCTTAACAAGAACTCCGCTATGAAGTGGAGAGCTGTCGTGAATTTCAGAAGATTTTGTCTGGCTTGTATAAGATTTAAACATAGCAAAGGATACGTCAATTTTCAAAAGTGATTGTCTTCTTTCAATTTGGTAGTTTGATTGATTTCATTAGATTTAACACGATCTCTGTACACTGGAAGCATGGAGATGGATGACCCACAAGTTACGTCACTGAAACATGACATACAATGGTGCTTGAAAGTTTGTGAACCCTTTGTAATTTTCTATATACAGTGAGGGAAAAAAGTATTTGATCCCCTGCTGATTTTGTACGTTTGCCCACTGACAAAGAAACGACCAGTCTATAATTTTAATGGTAGATTTATTTGAACAGTGAGAGACAGAATAACAACAAGAAAATCCAGAAAAACGCATGTCAAAAATGTTATAAATTGATTTGCATTTTAATGAGGGAAATAAGTATTTGACCCCCTCTCAATCAGAAAGATTTCTGGCTCCCAGCAAAGGGAGTGCTCCTAATCTCAGCTTGTTACCTGTATAAAAGACACCTGTCCACAGAAGCAGTCAATCAATCAGATTCCAAACTCTCCACCATGGCCAAGACCAAAGAGCTCTCCAAGGATATCAGGGACAAGATTGTAGACCTACACAAGTCTGGAATGGGCTTGGACCATTGCCAAGCAGCTTGGTGAGAAGGTGACAACAGTTGGTGCGATTTTTCGCAAATGGAAGAAACAAAAGAACTGTCAATCTCCCTCGGCCTGGGGCTTCATGCAAGATCTCACCTCATGGAGTTGCAACGATCATGAGAACAGTGAGGAATCAGCCCAGAACTATACGGGAGGATCTTGTCAATGATCTCAAGGCAGCTGGGACCATAGTCACCAAGAAAACAATTGGGAACACACTACGCCGTGAAGGACTGAAAGCCTGCAGCGCCCGCAAGGTCCGCTGCTCAAGAAAGCAGATATACATGCCCGTCTGAAGTTTGCCAATGAACATCTGAATGATTCAGAGGACAACTGGGTGAAAGTGTTGTGGTCAGATGAGACCAAAATGGAGCTCTTTGACATCAACTCAACTCGCCGTGTTTGGAGGAGGAGGAATGCTGCCTATGACCCCAAGAACACCATCCCCACCGTCAAACATGGAGGTGGAAACATTATGGTTTGGGGGTGTTTTTCTGCTAAGGGGACAGGACAACTTCACCGCATCAAAGGGACGATGGACAGGGCCATGTACCGTCAAATTTGGGTGAGAACCTCCTTCCCTCAGCCAGGGCATTGAAAATGGGTCGTGGATGGGTATTCCAGCATGACGATGACCCAAAACACACGGCCAAGGCAACAAAGGAGTGGCTCAAGAAGAAGCACATTAAGGTCTTGGAGTGGCCTAGCCAGTCTCCAGACCTTAATCCCATAGAAAATCTGTGGAGGGAGCTGAAGGTTCGAGTTTCCAAACATCAGCCTCGAAACCTTAATGGCTTGGGGAAGATCTGCAAAGAGGAGTGGGACAAAATCCCTCCTGAGATCTGTGCAAACCTGGTGGCCAACTACAAGAAACGTCTGACCTCTGTGATTGCCAACAAGGGTTTTGCCACCAAGTACTAAGTCATGTTTTGCAGAGGGGTCAAATACTTATTTCCCTCATTAAAATGCAAATCAATTTATAACATTTTTGACATGCGTTTTTCTGGATTTTCTTGTTGTTATTCTGTCTCTCACTGTTCAAATAAATCTACCATTAAAATTATAGACTGATCATTTCTTTGTCAGTGGGCAAACGTACAAAATCAGCAGGGGATCAAATACTTTTCCCCCTCACTGTATCTGCATAAATATGACCTAAAACATCATCAGATTTTCACACAAGTTCCTAAAATAGAAAAAGATATCCCAATTAAATGAACGAGACAACAGTATTATACTTGGGCATTAATGTATTGAGAAAAATGATCCAATATTGAGTGGAAAAAGTATGTGACCCTCTGGGATTAGTAGTTAATTTGAAGGCGAAATTAGAGTCAGGCGTTTTCAATCAATGTGATGACAGTCAGGTGTGAGTGCACACCCTGTCTTATTTAAAGAACAGGGCTCTATCAAAGTCTGATCTTCATAACATGTTTGTGAAAGTTTATCATGGCACAAACAAAGGAGATTTCTGAGGACCTCAGAAAAAGAGCTGTTGATGCTCATCAGGCTGGAAAAGGTTAGAAAGCCATCTCTAAAAGAGTTTGGACTCCACCAATCCACATGCAGATACATTGTGTACAAATTGAGAAAATTCAAGACCATTGTTACCCTCCCCGGGAGTGATTGACCAACAAAGAGCACTCCAAGAGCAAGACGTGTAATAGTCCACGAGGTCACAAAGGAACCCAGGGTCACTTCTAATCAACTAAAGGCCTCTCTCACATTGGCTAATGTTGAATGTTCATGAGTCCACCATCAGGAGAACACTCTACCCCAGTGGTGTGCATGGCAGGGTTGCAAGGCAAAAACCACTGCTCTCCAAAAAGAACATTGCTACTCCTCTGCAGTTTGCTAAAGATCATGTGGACAAGCCAGAATTTGTTCTACCAGACAATGGTTAAAGAAGAATAAAATTAATGTTTTGGAATGGCCAAGTCAAAGTCCTGACCATAATTCAATAGAAATGTTGTGTTGATACCTGAAGCAAGCAGTACATGTGAGGAAACCAACCAACATCCCAGAGTTGAAGCTGTTCTGTACTGAGGAATGGGCTAGATCTCCTCCAAGCCAACATGCAGGACTGATCAGCAAGCACTGGAAACGTTTATTTGCAGTTATTGCTGCACAAGAGTGTCACTCACAGATATGTAATATTGGATCAATTTCCTCAATAAACAAGTAACCAAGTATAATATTTTTCTCATTTCTTTAATAGGGTTCTCTTTATCTACTCTGAGGACTTGTGTGAAAATCTGATGCTGTTTTAGGTCATATTTATTCAGAAATGCAGAAAATTCTAAAGGGTTCACAAACTTTTAGGCACCACTGTAAGGTTACATAAGCAACATTAACAGATGGCCTGTAGGACAAATAATTTGCCTTTCCTCACTAGCAGCAAGTGTGGAGCTTCAAATAGATTCATACAGAAAACTCTGCACAATGACTAGGTAGTCATTTTACACATGCAGAAGGTGGCTGATCTAAATCTGTACTCAATTCTCATTTTTTAAGAAACAACATGTATAAAACAATTACTAATAAATCTGACCTGTCCTGGCTTTTCGGGTTAAAACTGCATCAAAGTCGGTGGTGTCAATCTCCCAGGCTAAAATGGGCTTGGAGTTGCTGGACAATGTCTCTTCTATATCACAGGCATCACCTGAAGGTGAACGGATTCCTCCAGCCCGACCCTGGGAGATAGTGATGATGTTTGATTGACTCAGTGGTGTGCTGCAGTCATGGCTGGACTGGGGAACATCTCTGGGGGTTAGGATTGGACGGGCTTGGTTGAGCAGTGCATAATCAGAGCACACTGTGTAGAATTTTTCCCGGGAATGTGTGACCGGGCATGTCCATGGGAGCTGCAGCTCGGCGCTGGAGGCCCGTCTGGCACGCTGCGTATCACAGCTGAACGGGTTCAGGAAGCCGTGCTCATTGTCTTGGACCGGCAACCGTGATGGGGGTGCCGGATCCTTGGCACCAGATATGTTACCGCCTTCACTTTCTGCAGTGTTAGGCATTGAACACTTGGATGACAAGAAGATTGCCTGTTGGTTGGTTTTGGTCTGATGTGATTCCTTGGCCCTGTTTTAGAAAAGGCAAGTGAATATGAATAAGAAGAACAACTCAGCAGATAGAGTTAACCAAGAAATCAAAACCAAAGCAGTGACTTCAGGACACACCGTGCTTGCATGCATGGACAATAATCCACAATGATAGATAGACAGATAGATAGGTAGATAGATAGATACATACATACATACATACATACATACATACAGCCAAAAGTATGTGAACACCCACCCAATCAAACCCATATGTATTTGTTGAACATCCCATCATAGATTTAGTGCCCTTTGCTCTTGCAACAACCTCCACTCTTCTGAGGAGGCCTTGTGTACAGTCTGCATTTGACTTGGGGTTGAGGTCAGGGCTCTGTGCAGACCATTTGAGTTCTTGCAAATAAACACTGACAAACCATGTCTTCACGGAGCTCGCTTTATGCACAGGGGCACTGTCATGCTTGGACACGTTTGGGCCTCTTATTTAAAGTGTCGAGATACTGTACTGCTACAGTATACAAAAGACATTCTAAACAATTGTGCACTTCAAACTTTGTGGCCAACAGTTTGGGGGAAGAACCACATACGGGTGTGACTGTCAGGTGTCTGCATACTTTTGACCATTTAGTGTATATACTTCAAGAAATGGTTTCAAATTGAATACTCTAGAACTGGATTATCCAGGGTCTCTAGTTTGCTCAGATTACTGTGAGTGGATTTTCTGTACGTAATATGTGTAATCCCCGTGTCCACACTGGTTTCCTCCTCCTAAAACACACTGCTAGGTTGACTGACCACTCTAAAACACGTGAATGTGTTTGCGAATGTGACCTGTGATGAACTGGTGTCCCATACAGGGTGTTTTCCTCATCCTAGTGTTCTTGAGATCCAGATCCACTGCAACCCTAACCTGAATAAAGCACTTACTGAAGAATGAATGAATGAAATGGGTATAAGTATGAGAAATGTTTATGACTTTTTATTGTATTGGGGGGGAAAATCCAGATGTTAAAAAGGTCTTTATACAAGTGCATAAAATCACTCTAATTGTTGCTTAACATTTGATAATGTATACTGCACTGTAATAAGTTTACTTAATTAATTGCCAACAGTGGTCACGTGTTCAGGGATATTTACTGACAGGTGTGTATGCTCCTCAGCCCATCTCAAACAAAAATAATAATTTATATGGAAAATATTTTTTCTTACTGTTTTGTGTGTGTGTGTGAGAGAGAGAGAGAATATAGACCTATATGCTGGGTGTGTTACATCTGAGCCACACAGTCATAAACAATAAGGCCGCACACTGCCACAATAAAAATAGGAATAATATACTGTATACTATAATAAATAAAAACCAAAGACTACAATATAAAAAAATAGTAGAGAAAAATTCCTGCGTCTAAAATTACATCCCTTTTGATTTTTTTTTTAATCCTACGGCATCATAAACATCATCATCAACAACAACAAATCTAAATTCACATCAGATTGTTTTGTTAGTGTTTCTGTACAAACACAAAAAAGAAAAGGCGGCTGAACAGAGACGCTGTGTACAGACTCAGCAATGCTGACATTAGACTATACAGCTACAATGTAGCATCACAAGACAAAGATTAAACAACAACATTACCCACCCTAGACGGGGGCGACCTGATGTTCAGCCAGGAATACCGTCAAAATATCCAAAAAATATAACACATATGTGCGTCTAATGCTAAATAATCTAAATAAAAACAGGATATGTACACGTACCTTCACGTTATAAACACCGCATCAACAAACGATTAAAAAAACAACACGACTTGTGAACACTCTGGCCTTCTGTTAAAGGGACTCCGCTGGTTTATACCAAACGGAAAATAAAGGAGGGTTGATCACATACCTAAAAAAAAAAAAAAAAACTATATGACAAATATGCGATGCTGAAGACGAGCAATTCTGACTTTAAATTTGATAAGTGACCATTTTATAAGTACAGCAAAACCAGAAACTGATCAATATTATGAGAAGTGCCTACTAAAAGGCTGAGAAAGGTGAGCATGAAGCGCCCCTCCCCCCATCTCTGCGGTTTGCTTTAACAGGTGAAGAAGCAAAGCCGCGTCGGGAGTCTTTTAGGGGCGAAGGGAGCGCTCCAATTACGCATACATCGCGCAGATGATGTCTGGATACTTGTACAAAAATATAAATAAATATACATTTATTTTAAATTAACGACCAGCTATGTTGCCATTTTTTAATATGCTGCCATATATATATATATATATATATATATATATATATATATATATATATATATATATATATATATATATATACATATATAAATGTTTGTAATGACTATTTTTTATAGTCGGATTATAGTCAGCTGTGGCATTTTAGTGCCATGTAATAATAATAATAATAATACAAGAATAAAGTAATACTTTGAGAACAAAGTCATAGCAATACAAAATTAAATCGCAATATTTTGAGAATGAAGTCAAAATTACACCGTGGTAAATTTAACTTTATATTGGACATTCGCAGATTCGTGATTCGCTCTTCTAGTTCTCAATAAAATAAATACACAAAAAGGACCAAAGGTGTATTTATATATATATATTCAGTTGTGCTTTGTTTTCTGTCCACTCCAGAGCAAGAAAATACACATTTTTTTGTTTATTTCTTGAGAAATAGGAGAGCGAATCTCGAATGTGTACCGAATGCAACAATCCAACTTTACCACAGTGGTTCACCGTTAGACTAATTTCAATTCACTGGCTCAGACCTGCTTGTACACTACATCACTTCAAACACGTTCACGTCAAAATTACGACTTTATTCTGAAAATATTACAACCTTATTCTCGTAATCTTCTTCTTATATTTGAAAAAACATTTTACGTGGCACTGAAACGTTGTCGTAGTGTTAGAATACTATTGAAATAAAAGAATTAAGCACTACAAAAGGTTCAATGAAAGCTAGTGTTTATGGAAAATACGGCGTACGTGGATTAAAAATACAAATCCTGATCCCGATATAAATATAAATAAATTTGCATTAAACACCATGTTACAGGACTCTAAGCGAATTACATTTTAAGCTTTTATTCACCTAGTGGACTGTGAAAAACTGAAACTTTTTTTTCTAAAAAAAAAGTTTTGTATGGAACCCTTAAGTGTACGTGCATTATTATTTTTTTCCTTTGTTGTTTTCTCGGGATCTCGACTTAATTTTTCTGTGTACTGGACATCCATCGTCCAGAAGTCAATGGGGTTTTGGTTAAAAGCCTGAAATAAGGTCTGTGGTTAACACAAGCCAAAGACATGTTCGCGTTTTATATCACGACATAATCAGTAATACTCCACTCAGGATTTTTAAAAAAGCTATTACGTATCTTGAAAAAGACGGTTGCTAATAAGTGGCTAAATGAGACTACGATGGTTGTCGGGGATATTAAACGTCATCACGCCGAACAGGAAAACTCGTCTACTACAGCCTCGTTGTGTGTATACTCCCACTCTTGCAAAGTATTCCAACTCAAACTTTCCAAGTTGTAGATTTATCAGTTTATCGTATTTTCCAATTGTATTGTTTTTTAAATAAACATTGAAAAAGTTGTCGGAAACATAGTGGTGGTGACGTTGAACTCATGCGACCGTGATGTAATTCGTTTATAGCCTCACAGTAGTTTTTTTTTTTTTTTTTTTTTACTTCTGGCGATTGTATTTAGGCTTCAAAATTCATAAAAGTTGTGTTTATTTGTGAAGATGATCTTAACGAACGAAACATGTAAGAATCATAAACGTTTGTTGGTCACAGAATTTATTTTCTGCAATAATCCAAAAGCCAGTTGAAAAATCATTTTGGCATTTTGTCGAGGGAACCAGGGTGATGCTAACTTCCAGAGTGGCCTACACTTGAGCAGGGGGCACCCCTCTCTCTTAATGTGGAGTTAAAGTCCATCTCTACAGCGAGCAGTTATTACATTTATGATGGCGAAGATGCCAATGTGCATGTAACACTAGTGGTGGGCAGAGGGAAGCTTCGTGGAACACTCAAGCAGTTGAAGCAAATGTGCCGTTTTGTGTCGAGGCTTCGAAACAATCCGACACCCGCCTCCACGGTGACACCTAGTGGTCACTTGCAGGTGTTGCTCTGAAACAGCCTTGACAACGAGTCAGACAAGCACTGACGAATATAACACATGTTGTTTGTGTCAAACAAGCAAGTGTGTGTCCCTGTCCACATCGTTGCAAGAGCCGTTTAAAAATTAGCATGTTTTTTTTATTGTTGAGTTTTTAACATCTGTCTGACAACTACATGAGCTTGGTTTTGTAACCTGTAGGCTCCTTTTTTGAATAACTATAGGTTATCTTTTCATGGAAAATGCAAAACTGTCTAAATTCTCTCTCGCCTACGTAATAACCATCTGGCCATGTCTTCTTTATTTTTATCAGGACGTTTGGTGAGATTTCACGTCAGATGATTTACAAGGCATCCTGAGGCGAGCACTGACTATTGAATCATTTCAGTTTTATAAACCTACATAATAAAACTGGAGAACAGTTCAAATGATATATTAAACACTGGTTCATTGATTCACCTGGAGATCAACACCCCCTAGCGGCGAACCATGGGAATTTCGAAACAGTAATGACCAAACCGCGTTTGCTGAAATCACGTGACTTGCCCAATTTGATACACGAACCGAACCACTGAGTCGAAACAAAAGATTTATAAAGATTTCGAAGCTTCATGAAGCAGTGTTTTGAGAGCGCCAACACTAACACCAGTCCTATTCCCCAAGAGGATAAAATTAAGTCGTGAGAATACGGCTTTTGGTTATGTCAAATTCACGAGAAAATTAAGTCGTGAGAAAACGGCTTTTGGTTATGTCAAATTCACGAGAAAATTAAGTCGTGATCACGAAAGGAAAAAAAATGGATGAGCGCTTAGGGCTTCCGTAGTTTTGGACTTTGCTCTCGTTTCTTTGCTGAGAGTGATTTGTGGACCTGTTGTATTTTCCCCAGATCTACTGCACTTGGACGCACCAAAATCACAGCCCTAACCTGCTCCCTTAGGTCTGTCTGTTTTACAAATCTTAAAATGCTATTACTCCATTTTTAATTGTATATAACTTGCTCTAATCCTTGTCCCAGAATTTCCTGATTCCTGTTGATTAATGTTACTCTAACTCAGTTCAGAACAGCTTCACTGGCATTACCTTACTATCAAAAATTTCTCTGTAAAAGTCACTCCTCTTGTGACCCCTCACACCTCTACAGTTGTAGGTTCGAATCCCACCTCTGGCCTGTGTGCACGGAGCTTGCATGTTCTTCCCGTACTTCGGGGGTTTTCTCTGGTTTCCTCCTAACATGCCCAAAGACATGTTATTGGCATTTCCAAATTGTCCATGTATGAGTGTGTGAGACTGTGCACCGCATACAGTGTGTCCCCTGCCTCATGCCCCGTGTCTCCTGGGATAGGCTCCAGGCTCCCCCCAACCCTGTGTAGGATAAGTGGTACAGAAAATGGATGGATGGATGGATGGATAGTTCTGCGAAAAGAGGGCACTAACTGCATGGAGTGTTGCCCCCTGCAAAGCTGCAAGACTTATTAGCCCAAGCAATGTGATGGTCAAGCTTTTTAAATCACCTAGCATCCAACTGCAGGCCGAATATCCTGAATGTGTTAATACTTTTCAAGCAGTGAAGAAAGAAAGCAAACTGTCATGAAGAAAACACAAGTTAACAATTAATGACTGTTATAAATGACTCGTTAACTGGGATTTGCATCTGTACAGTAGCAGTGCACAAGCAGTGCTTCTACTGTCTAGCTCAACGTGTGAGAAATTTGACAGGTATATCTGTGAATTTCAGCAGCTCTGTAGTTTCTTTGGCAAGATGCGAATCAGACTCAGTGATTTTCACTGAAGGTCACGATACTGATAAATGAACAATGTGGTGTCCAGGTAACCAGTATGAGTCAGAAGCTGATGATTATCGACACTGACTGCGGCATAGACGACGCCCAGGCTATAATGCTGGCTCTCGCCTCATCCAATGTGAAGATCCTGGGCATCACCTGCTGCTTTGGAAACACTGATGTGGACAATGTGTGTCAGAATGTGCTGCGTGTACTGTTTGTGTGTCAGCGTACTCAGGTGGGTCCAGTGCACGACACAACTTCTGACTGTAAAATATCTCAAATGTAATGAAATGAATAAGCTAAATAATCACACTTACTTACTTACTTTCAGTAAATGCTTTATCTTGGTCAAGGATGCAGTAGATTCTGGGCATGGAGTGAGAATACATCCTGGATGGGACTCTGGTCCATCACAGGGCACCATACATAGTAGCTAATCAACCTACTGGCATGTTTTTGTGAGGAAACTAGAGAAAACTCAGGATTGAACAAAGGAGTCTGGAGCTGTGAGGTGGAAACCCTATGAGCTGTGCCACAGTGCTGCACATAACCACAACTGCTAAAATGTGGTGGTATTCCTTAAATATAATCATAGGTTTTGTTTAATATGACTTAAATTTCAAGGTGTACCAGAGACAAATAATTAAGGTGAAAGTGTTGAGCTGATCAAATAATTTGCCGACCCGTGGTGTACACAGAAACAGACTTCCCTGTGGTCATGTGGGCATTCGTCTTTACGTCGGACCATACGTCTTTTCAGATTCCTGTCTTTCGAGGAGCAGCGAGCTGTTTGGTTGGAGCAACAAACCCATTCAAAGATCATTTCGGGACAGATGGTTTGGGAGACGTTTTGCAGGACAGAGACTCAGACACTTGGAAAACACAAATACAGAAAGAGCATGCGGTTAATTCTTTGATCAGATTGGTGAATGAGCATCCAGGGCAGGTAGGGAAAACTAATAGTAATTAATAGTAAACAATTTTATACTTGGCAACGTTTTTCTGCCGTCCTGTGTTTTGACTGTGCCTTATTCACGGTAAAGGTCTCTCTTGTTGCTCTGGGCCCGCTCACAAATTTAGCTCTGGCTGTTAGATTGGATCCCAGCATTCCCCAGAAGCTGAAGGATTTGTACATCATGGGAGGCAACATGGAAGGTAGGAGCATCAGAGCCCTGTAGAGCTTACTGAACAAGCAGGATTGCTCTGATTGGTGTTTATCTTCACAGGTAAGGGAAATCTGATGCCATGTGCAGAGTTTAATTTCTGTATGGATCCTGAGTCTTCCTATATAGTCTTAGAGGAATATCTGTGTCCCACACACATAGCCACCTGGGAGTTTACCTGCAGAAACAAGCTCTCTTGGGTAAGAATCAAATAGCTGTGTGGAAAAATCACATCAGCTCTCTACACATAGTCTTCTTTCATAATATCTTTTGCTTAAGATGCTTGAATGTGTTTTGTTTTAAATGCCATATCATTGTTACTAATAAGAAAGGTATAAAATACAATGGGAGGTTCTGTTACAGAAGAATGATCAGTGACAAGGTGGCACAAAATGGAGTTACTGCTACGACCCAGAAATGTATTATTTTCACATGACAGCACATCTGATGTGTTTTATTTCTCGTACAGCGCAGCACAGTACGGTTGATAGCTATTTAATGTTGTGGAACATCCAGGAGACAAGTTAGTTCCTGTTATCACTATTACTCTTCTGCGCTAATACTGGAGATTATGGACTAAACGTCTCCTTACAGAAAACTTCATCTAAAATCTACTGTATGAGATGTTTTTGTGTGTTACGTAACAGTGTGGTTTTTTAAAATTTGTTTATTATTCAGTGTAGACTATGCAGCACATCTGCAATACAAGTTCCTGTGAATTAGTTGTTACTATAGAAGCAGTAACATATTTGAAAGAGTGCATTAATATAGACCTGTGATTTGCCTTGCAACCGAGAAATTAACCAACACCTTCTGGCCAATCATATTTGAGAGTTCGACAGCATCGTAGTATAACGTAGCATATATGTATTAGCCTACTTCATTGAGATTGCATGCACATGCATTTTTTTCAACTCATCTTTTATTATAGGAGTTCTTTGATGAGCTGATTGCCCAGGACACTGCAGCTGCTCGTTTTATGAAAACGATCACCTCCAAATGTTGGGCTTTCTCCCAGGAGCCTGGAAGAAACGCTAAAGATGTACTTTTCGGGTCAGGGTTCGTGCCCTACGATGCCTATGCTGTGGCAGCATGTGTGGATGGCAGCGTGATCACAGAAAGTGTGGAGTGCAGTGTTCGGGTGGAGATCCAGGGAGAACTCGGTCGAGGTATGATGGCACTGGATTTCTTGGGCAAGCTAAAAAGTCATCGTGTGTTTGTGATGAAGACCTGCAACCTCACCAAGTTCAGCTCCATGCTCATGGCTTCCTTACAGCAGCCATGAGGAGTTACAGCAAGATCGGAACGGTTCAGTGGGCGAAGGTTTCATATTCTACTCATCCATTTTGGATTTTGAGGAAAAATCTTAAAGGTCCTCTGAGTAGCCTCATTTCACCATCTGGATTGTTTAGGCATTTCTAAATTAATAGGAGTTTATAGGACATCGGTAAGAACACAACTCTAGTGCCAAGCTGCCACACTCAAACAAATCCATTTATGTTTGTGTAATGTTGTGCCTGTAGGTTTCACACCTCAGCTAATAAATTTCACAAGATTTTCCACCACCGAATGGAATATGTTAATATTATATTGCTTCGTAGGGATTTTTCCCTATAAATAATAGGAAGTATGAGGTCCGATAGCAGGGCCAGCCCTTGACACCTCTGGAGCTGTTGATTGTTTATGGCCTTAATTGTGGAACTGGCTGTGTTAGAAGGAAGCGTTAATGCTGGTGTATGGGGTTAGGATCATGCCATTTGAATTTGAATGCAAATCTATGAAATTATATTGTCCATTTACAGTGCACATCACCTGAAATTGCTGATGAGCAAACTCAAAGTATCACATAGTTGTCCTGGTTTAAAAATAAATTTCTAATCAAACTGGTTGTCTCCGTCTTTAAATGGTCTACACTTATATAGTGTTTTTTTTCCCAAGGCACTTTATATTGTCTCATTCACCCATTCACCGACACCAGTGGTAGCACAGCTGTCATGCAAGGCGCTAACTTGCCATCGGGAGCAACTTGGGGTTCAGTGTCTTGCCTAAGGACACTTCGGAATGTGGAATCATGTGGGCTGGGAATCGAACCGCCAACCCTACGATTAGTGGAAAACCTGCTATACCACTTGAGCCACAGCCACTTTAGCCCACACACATATTTTTAAAATATGTTGTATTGCCTACAGCCATGACTTAAAGTAACAAAATTCAGAATTTTAAGTATTTTTTAAAAAGAAATTACATCATCTAAAAAGAAAAAGGAAGAAAGAAAAGAAAAAAAACACCACCACGTCACAGTAGATATTGCTGCCTGATATGTTTATTTCAACCAAAGTAACGGATGTCTCGCTCATGGTGACAAATGAACCATGTAGAAAACAAACCAGTTTCAGGTACCTTCAACTCCTTTAGACATTAAATTAAAAGCCAATTTTAGCAAATAAACCTTTCTTTAACCAGAATCCAATAAAAATAATAAGTTAAACCTCAAATTCTCAAAGCTGTCATGAATTGGCATTGACCATAAAACACCGGACAAAGACTCCCGTGGTCCTGATAACACAATTACTAGCATCCTGTATCTTCTTTAATTGTAACTTAAGTTACCAGAAATTAACTGAGTTGGCCAAATAGGTTCTAAAATGAATGCAACTCCATTTCTTCTGAAGAGTGGGATTTAACACAAAGTGCTCCATTTATAGTTGGGTAATACTGCATTTGACACCATAGAGTAATACTGGGCCATATATGCTTTAGTTCCAAAGAAAAACAGTATTACTCAAAATCTAGAACTTTTAAAATAATAAAAACGGGCAATAGCATTTCTTTAGATTGAGATCTTAATTCTCTGAGTAACTAAATTTGTGCAGTTCCCTTAAATGAGATATCGTAACCCCTCGAAATAAAATGACTTGTAAGATTTTATCTGAATTCGGAGGGGAATTAAATAGAAACATGGACAAACCAATGGGTAATTCAATCAAAATTTTTCCAAAGGATTTAACAGTTAAAATTATATCAGCATACCTAGGACCTTTGTAACAAGGAAAACTAAAGAAACCCTAATAACAGAAACAGTGACTACATTTGTTTTGTTGCTGCAGGGGGCCGATGTTCCTTCGTCTTGTTAGTTAGTGTTGTTGCTGTCAGGGTTGCTGGGCCAGGGATCGGAGTTCCAGCGGCTCAGTGATGGTGGCCATCCGTTCCAGGGATTGTAGGTGTGGCCGAGGTCGGTGGGGGCAGGAGTGGCTGGAGCCGTGTGGCTGACCAAATCGGTGATTGGTGAGGAGTGTAGGGTGGAGTCAGGACCCGTAGACCAGATGGAGTTGCTGAAGGACAGACTAGGAGACCAGGGGTTCCGAGACTTCCCCAGCATGGTCTACAGACACAGATGGGTCAAAGGTTACAGAGTAATCTAGAGAACTGTAAAGTAATATAGAGCACTGCAAAAATGAGTCCTAAAACCCAGAGACGAGTTAGCATTTTTGCACTTTCGGGTTCCATCGACCCGAATTCGGTGTTTTTTTTGGTTAAACGCCTGAAATTTCAAGATATTTTCACATTTTATTCTACACCATAAAATATATCAGTAATACCCCACTTGAGATGTTTTTTGACGTGTCTTAAAAAAGGCGGTTGCTAACAAGTGGCTAAATGAGACTACAGTAGTTAATCGGGGACATTAAAACAGGAAAACTTGAACAAGAAAACTCCTCTAATACAGCCTCGGTGTGTTTATACTCCCGTTCTTGCAAACTATTCCAACTTGATGTATCAATTTCTAATATTTTCCAACTGTAGTGCTATAAAGCGTAGTAGTAGTGGTGGCGTTGAGGTCATGTGAATGTGGTGCAAGTTAGTTTATAGCTTAACTTTCTTTATTTTAGAATATTGTGTTTAGGCTTAAAAATTAATACAAATTGTCTTCATTTGTGAAGATTATCTTGATGAAAAACGTGTAAGAATCAAACTTTTGTTGGGCACAGAATTTATTTTCTGCAGTAATCCAAAATCCAACAGAAAAATCCTATTGTATTTTGTATATACAATTTTGTATATTGTAGTTTGTGACAAATAATGCTGCCTCATGTTCTTAGAGGGAACTCAAAAGAGAAAAGACTTTGTATAGGTAAACTATAACCATATAAGCTGACTGACAGTCACACAACTAGTAGGAAATTGTTTGGTGTCTCTATAACCTTATGTAAAATGAAAAATGATATTCCACTGTCCACAGTTAACATGACAACCCTGGATTTGAAAAGTAACTAACTAGATGTTTAGGAGCAAATAATTCATTAGTATGATTGTCTCGTTATATTATTTTAATGCCTCCTAACTGTTTAACACAACAATTATGGTGGATGGCACATTCCCAAGCCATACTATTATGTATATTAGCTATTACTATTAACGCAGTATAGTCCAAGTATAGTATTTAAATAAAAACATTGCCTACTTCAGTTGCCTAAATTCAGTTAAATTTTCCATCTTTCTTTGTTTTTTTAAACAGGTAATGTTTCAGACACAACTAATAAAATCATATTTCTGACTAGGAGATGTGAGCTGTTTTTATCTTAATCAAACAACTTGCCAATCTGAAGCTTTCAGTAACTTGGACAGTAAATTAAATAACAGCATGGTAATGTTGTCCTGGAGGATCTTACGGTTGTTGGAGTGGTAGGAGAGCCGCTGCTGGTAGGCCAGGGGTTAGAGCGTTCAGTGTCCCAGATAGAAGAGGGTACATGGGTGTATTCAGGCCAGGTTGACTGATGCTCCGAATTCTTGGGCCCTGTTATACCACTGAACACTGAACACACAAACAGCAAAACAACTTGCATCAGCACCTTCATTTTTATTAAACATGCATGTTGGCTAGTTGTGTTTTATGTTGCACTGCGTCTGTATACCTCTAGTCAAGTTGAGTGGGTTGTGCGGTCCAAATGTCGAGAACGAATTGATGGAAGTATAACCAGTGCTGCTCATGTTTTCAATGGGACTCCATAATCCAGAACTAATCATGAGAAAATCGACATTTAATAGAAATTATTAATACAATTTAATATATGCATCAGCTCGTGGGATATCATGTACAGTGTATGAGAATGATGGTTGACTTGCTTGTCAGAGCTGTCGCTCTCCACTGATGTCATGTGAGGTAGGGCCGCCTTTCCAAGACATTCAGCCTTTCCTGAGCCGCTGCCACCTGTGAATGCACGCACACACACACACAATCAGTATGCCTGCACTAAACACAGAAAATAAATCATGTTATATTTACATAGCTATTTTATTTTTATATACCAGGGCTTTTGTCGTAGCCAGCAGCCACCGCTGCAAAGGTGGGATTTCCATTTTGCCCAGGTAAAGATGTGGACTTAACCAGTTTGTTCCCAGGAGCCTTCTTTGAGATTACCTCACTATAAATAAAGGAGGATTATTAAAAGAAAATCAGTGACTTTACAAGATCAAAAATGTCTGATACTTGTACACTTTAAGAGCTTAGATAGGAGTAATCAGGCTTAATTCATATACAAGGTGGGACCCAAATATTATCATCATCATAGCAGTGAAATCCATCCTGACCCCTTTCAGATCACCGGATCCTGCTTACAGACCAGCAGCGTTCTAGCCCTGGAACTAATGGCACTTTTCCACTGCACGGTGCGGCTCGACTCAACTCGGCTCGGAAAAGTGGCTTTTAGCCAAGTGTTTTGCAGTGGAAAAGCACAGAAAAAGCATCAGGAAAAAAAACGTCCGGAGAAGTGGTACATCCAGAACTGGATCTTGCACCATGACAAAATGCACACACTGCTTAGCCAACCAATGTGGTTATCATTTCACATCCACTGTATTCGCCAGATCTCGTTCCTTGCGCCTTCTTTCGGAATTTAAAAACGAGACTGAAGGGCGAATGAAACGGTTCGCCACTGTGGACGAAATCCAGAATAAAAACGCAGAAGGCTCTAGACATGATGACAAAAGATGACTACAGGAAATGTTTCCAAGAATGGGAGAAATGCTGCGGCAAGTGTATCTCCAATACAAGGAGAGTACTTTAAAGGGGATTTAAAGGAGAAATGCTGTATGTTTTACAACACAGTTTTTTTTTTTATTCTAGTTTTTGGGTCCTCCCTCGTATATGGCTTTGAATTCTCAATGCTCTTTTCTGATCATGAGCTTCGGTGCCAGCATGGCACGTTAAGCCTGAAACATTCTGTGCTTTTCCTTCAATCCAAAGATATTGGCTTAGTTCCAGGGCCAGAACGCTGCTGGGTCTGTAAGCAAGATCCAATGCTATGAAAGGGGCCAGGATGGATTTCAGTGCTAGGACAATAACCCTGCTGACCACTTTACGTTCTTAAAAAGCGTAAACAGTGAATCAGTTATTAAAACTGGAACAAAATAAACAGACGCTAATAAGAACGACAACAACAAAAAGTCCTACAAGCAGCTACACACTCACAGAATAGCTAAAGTGAAGTTTTGCCCATGATGATATTTTTATATTTGATTTTGTCTTTTGAAAGGTTGAAAGACTTTGGAAATGAAAATAATTCGCAGAGCTATCTGTACAATCCTCCATGCTTACCACTAGCAGCGCTTGTTGGTGGGAAAAGGTCATATCGGTGCATCAGTGTGGGCGTGTGTTTGTGTGATGGAGGATGGGGAAAGAGCTACCTGCTGGTGTTGAGCACGCTGCTATAGCTGCTGCGGTTTATCAGGGTAGGAGAAGTAGGAGGAGGTGAAGTCCTAGCGATGGCAGAAGTGGGTCTCTTCAGAAAAAGATCTGCATTCATGGTCTGCAAAGAGATCTGCTGAAGACTGTCTGCTTCTGGTACAAGAAAAAACAAATACAGAAATGTACATGGTTACCAGACAAACTACAACTAAGAATGATCATGCCATATAGACCATGTGAGAATACAGACAAAGACGGTTCCTTTACACGCTCGAGGTACACGCTTAACAGACTTACGGCTGCTGACTTTAAGTGGGACGTCCCATTCTGGCGGAGGCGATTCTTTCTCCCCCTCTGAGCCGCTGCTAAAGTCCTGCATGAAGCCATTGAACTTGGCCAGCGGAGACGGACGTCCTTCCTCCAGCTTTCCACCAGGCACTGAAAAAGAGAGAGTTTGCTGTTTATTACCAAGTGGCTTCGATAGGAAATTAGTTACAAAGGACGCCTTGTCTAATCCAGAAGTTACACTCACATCTTTGTTTCTGTGGAGGTCTTGGTTTGGAGACATTCTGGGTTCCCGTGTTAATGACGGTTTTGGGGAATGTCTTGCGCTGTTTGTTTTCCAGTGGAGTGACATAGGGGAGTTCCAGAGAACTAAAAGGAAGATGAAAATGAGTACGTAAGCGCAAAAAAGGCTAGTCAGAATGTTTACTAAGATTGCTAGCTATATTAAAAGCAACACTAAAGACAGATAAGGGATGTGAAAGAAGTAAATAGTCAGAAATTGGGTTCCAATTAACCTGGACTTTTCCACTTGATTCTCCTTCTTTGTGGTTGATTGTTTCTTGGTTTTGGGTTTAGTGGGCGAGGGAGGAACTTCTTCCCGTTCTTTTTCCACTGAAACTATTCTGACCTTCTTCACTGGTTCCTGTGTAATTCAATAAATAAATAAATAAATAAATAAATAAAATTCCCACAAGAAAAAGTCATGTAAACTTCAGCCAACTATAACGGCACCATCTCATCCTATACTGCACATGGAAATGGAAGTGACCGGGCTGCTGTATTTAAATACCTCTTTAATATTATTCTCTGTATCGGGGTTGGAGGTCTCTGTGGTAGTTGAGGAACTGTCATCATTATCTGCAAGGGCCTCTTTCAGCTCTTCTCCTTGAGTCTTTCCCCTTCCTTTCCTCTCTTTCTCCTCTTTCTTTTTTGGAGCCTTCATTTTATTCTTCGTTTTCCCTTCATTTTGTTCACAGTAAAAATTGTTACGATTAAAATGTTGTCTCTTGGCCACAGATAATTTTTCAGCAAACTACTCAAATTGAATGCTTTAGCTATCAGTGGTTTTACCTTTATTTTGCACAGACTGCTGTATGCTCTGTTCCATGAGCGTATTAATAGCAGGAGACTCTGGCCGGTCCAAGTCTTTATCCATGGCCACCAGAAGTCTGTTGTAGTCCTGCTCCTCTGTGCTTTGGGCTCTATGGGACTGAGAAGGCAGGGTTGTGCTCAGGTTCTGAAGTTCTTCCAAGGGGTTGGAAGTCTGTTGCGGCTGCTGCTGCAGTTGTTGTTGTTGCTGCTGCTGCTGCTGTTGTTGTGGCGGTGGTTGTTGTTGCTGCTGCTGTTGTTTAGAATTCCGTGGTTTACGATAAGTCAGCTGGTTGAGTGCTGAGCTGCCATCTTTGATGAGCTGAGAGGAAGAAGGGGAGGAAGCTTGCATAGATGAGCGCCCTGAGCTGCCTCTCGACTTGCTGTCCCCTAAAACGGCGCTTCCATTGGAGCTGGAGTGTAGGCCACCCTGGCGCCCACCAGCTCGGCCACTCCCACCTGAACCATATGCTCCTCTGTTTGAGTTCTGGTGCGAGTCGGCAAAATCGTTCAAGCTGCAGAAACGTCACAAACGTGGGTTTTATTTTGGTTTTTCCTTAGCAATGTTTTTAAGTACAGAAGAGGCAGACAATAAAAATGTCATCAACTTACTTTGCATCACTTTGTATCCGTACAATTTCCCTGAGATCAAATGGTTTTCCAGTCTCCATGGGAGAGTTGGATTCCACAGACAGGCATCGCTTGAAAGGCTCCCATATTCCCTGGGCCTCCAGATAGGCCGTGGCGATAACCAAGAGGAACATAGAACTAAAGAAATGCAAGAATGCCAACTTGTTCAGGTTGCGATCTGACCGTAGGAATTATACACTTTAAACCTTCTAAAATCACTCACATTGTGTACCGACGTCAGTTAATCAGTGTAAAAAGGAAAAGAAGACGGTTTACTTTAGCCACACTCATCACAATTTCTAAAGAATCTGATAGAACCCATTATTTTACTGCAGAAATACTTTAAGAGAATTAAACTGTGAAACTGAAATTTATATTTGATCTTCACGTTTGAGCAGTAGTCAGATTTACTGAGCTTTGTTGTAAATAAATAAATAAATATTGAATTTGACTGAGAGGTCCTTTTTTGGTGAAAATAACCCTCACCAAAAAAAACCCTGATGTACATTGTATTTGTGATTTCAATCTTTTGAAAGCCTCAGCACTCTGTGTCCTGGTAGCTGGGCACAACCGTGTCCAGATGATCCTTATTTTCTTCCTTACGGTTCAAATTTGAAGTGGAACTAGAAAGCTTTTCATTTAAAACAGAATTTCTATAACATTCAAATAAAATAAAACACCTTTTTCAGCCTTGTTGCTTTAGTCTTTAATAATCAGGATTATTAATATGAAGAGCGCTGACCTCATAAACAGGGAGACGATGATGTAGAGCTCCAGCTCCCAATTTGGTGGAGGGATGGTTTCCACACACGCTGCCAGCATGTGGTAGGGCAATGAGGCGTTCAGTACGAACGCGAACTCTGAGCCACCTGCCGACACCAACTTCAGCTCTCGGATGACTCGTGACGATGTAAAATCTGGTGTAAACCTATACCAGACAGACAACACACATGTTACATTAATTTCTTATGCTGAATGGGGGAAAGAAAAAAAGAAGAAAAAAAATGCACATTAACCAGAAGATAAAACTTAAATGCAGTTCCATTTGTTCCTAGTGAATTTTACTATTAACCTCAGAAGGCATGTTGTCTTTCATAGCACCTAATGATTCACTTTTAAGCCTGACATTCCCAAAAGCCTTGTACAGGCAAAAGTGTCTAAGGAAAGACAAAAAGGCAATTCACATGTCCATAGAGGCCCAGAGGAAACACCACAAATATGCTGTTTCACATGCATTAATAGTGCCTTATGCACCAGAGCGCACACGGTTAACAGGTAATGTTTACCCACCAGCTTGAGGTTGGCTACACTGACCTACATTCCCTCTTCATCTCTGCTGCAGAAATAAAATTCTTTGAGATTTCTTATTCATGTCTTTATGACATGCTACCTTTTCTCATTTATTTGTTGCTTTAACTGGCAAAAATTAAAAATAAAAATCCCCATTACTAGTCAGTCAGTGACATGATCAACCAGAAGCTGTGTATTCGCAGGATGCTACTTTATGATTCTAATTTACAACAACCCTGTGAAGCTGGAAAGAATCGGAGGCACTCACAGAATGATGAGGTCTTTCGATGTGTTTGGTTTAAGTGCAAATTCTTGACAGTTGAGAACTTTGAATCCATAGCCCTCGCAAGTGGTGCCACTGATCTCCGTAGAACGGATGTGAATAGGGAGAAGCCCCGTGTTCTCCAGCCTGAATGTCTTTCGCAGGGTGAAATTTGGCTCCTTGGGTTTATCTTTTTTCATCAAGGACAAAAAATTAAAAAAATACATCAGTAAGTTTATAAACAAAAGATCAAATGTTCTGAGATGAAACTCTACTAGCCTTGTGGTATTGTTGGACCTTTTAATTCCAAGCACAGGGTAACTAAATATAATGATAAAACAAATTATAAAAAATAAACCCTTTATAAACTGCAAACAATTTATAATGACAAAATGCTGGAGGAACTCATAATGAATGCACAGACTGACCAAAGCTGAAGGACGTCAGTAAAACATTGTGAAAACTCACATGGTGTGACAAAAACCACAGTCATGTGTGCGAAGACGCAAAATGAAGAAAGGCTATACCTTACATAATCACAGCAGTTGCATGTATAGGATCTTAAAATTCGAAAAAATCTGCTCTTTCGAAAACACATCTTGAAAAAAGGAAGTAGGTAGTTATTAGGAAAGGTTCAAAAGTCAGGATAAGAGAGGGAGCCATACTTGAGTATGTGTCTCTTAAAAGTTCCTACAAAATATTCTATTAAGCCATGAACACACTCACTTTCTGAGCAGTCTTTAAGGAGTGCCTCGGTCATCTTAAATCTCAGTGAGCTGCCTGGCCCTGGATGCTTCCCAGCAAGCTTTAAACTTTCTCTTGTCCCCTGACCATGCACCATAACTAGGTCCACTACAGTCAGGTTGTTCCTATACAAAACATCCAAGTCAAAAAAATCAAACACACACAAAAATAAATAAATCAGAAACACGCAACATGTGTAGTCATATGTATGTCAAGCTGACAGAAGTCGTTTTTCATCTCAAATTAATTTATTTCTTTTTTGAGAAACAGAAAGATTTGATGAACCATGATGTTACCATGATGCACCATGTCTATTTGTGCTATTGAAAGAAACATTGGTCATGACTGGAGTGATCTAAATAAAATTATTCTGAGATATGAGAAGTGATGTGATATAGGTGTATCAAAACTCCAATAACTGACAACAAAAACTGAAAGCTTTGTGTGTTGGGGTTCTATAACCATCTTAAAGCACCACAATAAATTAAAAAATGAAAATAAAAATACATTTAAAAAAAAAAAAAGTGAGAGAGAATTGCACTAGTTTTCAAGTTTGAGACATTTATCTTTCACTGCCATTTTGTAATCGATAGGTATAAACTCCAAGATCTATTGCCAAAACTGAATGCAAAATGAGTCGTTTAGGATGGTTATTTCAATGCCCTAGAGCCAGAAAACCATGTTAAGTACAGTGTGTGTACGAGAAGAATAAAAAGTTAGACCTCACCTGATTACTAACAGAGAGGAGACGCTGTGATTGCTGATGGGTGAGAACCTGACAGTGAGTGATTTGGACTCGCCCGGCATAATCAACACATTGAAGACAATCTTTCGGATCAAGTCCTCTGCAGATCCTGTAGAGCTCACTACTGAGGACTGACACACAACACACAGGAGTATCTGTCAGATGCAGCTCCATAACAGCAAGCGTAGCAATTTAATTACAAGGGCCAAAATCCAGAGTAAACAAGCCAGCGCTTGAATTCCTCCAGAGAGGATGTTTACAAATACCGCAAAGCTGAATTGAACGATAACGAATTTTATGAAGGCAAGTCGAATGTAGCTGGAATATACAATAAAACATTAATATGGAGTCATAGAGAAACCTTAGTGGACACTCACTTGATTCTGTTGAACCTCGAATTCTAGTGTACTTGTGTTAATGTTGGACATCTTTTCATTTGGGAATCTGTGATCGAAAGAAGAATTAAATCAGCAAGAAACCACATTTTGCCACTGCAATATCACCATTGTCCTAGCTAAAACAGCATACACACATGTAGGACTATATTAATCCAAGTGAATATGAATAAAAGAAAAAAAAATAGTGCAGATGAGCTTTGTTCCATTGATCAGTTCTCTTTATTGCCATGTTAGAGCTGGGTAACATGATCATGATTAACGTTACCACCCAAAAAACTCTTCACGGTCTATTGCAAAAGAACTAAACTATTTACAATGTTATTTTAAATTAAATTGTTATTTGCAATGGTCCAGTTAAATAAAATTCCTTGCTTTAAAAAGGTTCGGATAAGCAAATAACACAACTGAATGGTGAGAACAGTTACCTTTTAATTCTTAACTGTTAATAATGGAGTTTATGGCTATAAAGAGGACAATTCCAAGTGTTTAATTTCATAGTGACCCTTCACATTACCACTTTTGATTAGTGCTACAGACTCAAAATCACACAATGTTTTTGTCATCAACCTTTCTTTAAATTAACCAGTTTGTGATAAATATGTATTATAAGTACACTACCGGTCAGAAGTTTAGACACACTCATTCTTTACCCTTTTTTACCACCCCCCCAAAACACACACACACACACACATTTTAAAATAATAACAACAACAATAATAAATTCCTCAAAACTCTGGAATAATACAAATGGAATTATGGGAATTATATTGTGATAAAAACAAAAAACAAAAAAAACAAAACATATTTTTGTTTTTTAGCATCTTCAAAGTAGACCCTCTTTTTGCCTAGAATTTCCAGAAATGTATTCTTGGCATTTTCTCAACCGATTTCTTGAGGAATCCTCCTGAGATGCTTTTTAAACAGTAATTATTAGCCACATTATTGGCTGCTTTTTGGAATATTTTGCTCCAAGTCATCCATTTAAAAAAATATACTTTTTGTAAATAAAATGTTTTCAAATGAAAGAAATGCATATGTTGGCACAATTATATTTTTGCCTACAACACCGATTTCAAAACATTTAATCATACAGCTCTAGATCAAAAGGTTTTAAAGATCATGAGAAACATTTCAGTCGAGTATCTCCAAACTTTTGACCAGTAGTGTATAATAAATAAGAGGAAACCTCTGTGGAAATCTGTGAAACTCCATTTCCTGACCTAATGTCTCTAGCCCTGTAGTTAGGTTCTGGTCTGATGTGCTGCCTTCAGGTAAATAACTGACAGAAATGCATGTGTTTGTATAAAACTGACAGACGATCTGCTTCAGAATCTGTGCTGGTTCATGTTTGGAAAACCAGAGTGTCTGGCTGTGCTACAGAATTTTTCCAGCACTCTATTCAGTTCACTGAAATACTTTGCTAGGTCAGAATCTGGATCAGAAGTTCTGATGAGCCTGCAGTGTTGAACTGCAGATTCCTTTAATCAGGCCATAGCCTTGTATGACTTGTAATTGCTACAATTTACAGCAATTACAGCTAAACCCTTCAATACTAAATACCAGACATTTTTTTACAAAGGGTTTTCATGTGGTTGGTTTTTTTTAATTATTATTTATTTTTTAACCAAGAGCTTACTAATCCTCTCAACTCTCCCCCGGTGTATGCCCTTTCCACTTGCACTGAAGAGGAAGTTATAGTTGTAATTTGACAGGCAAAGCACATCCAACAAACACAAAAGAGTACGGTCTTTTTAAAAAGCAAGAAAAACTACCTTTATGTGAAGCACTCGGACACTAAATTCTTCAGCATGACAAACAAAGTCTCTTGTGGGTACGAGTAATTCCTCTGAACAGATCTTTAAAAAAAAAAAAAACACCTTCGACGCCTAGTTCCTACTTTCTATAAGTAGCAATGGCAGAATGGTCTGATTCATCACCTGTCTTCGACTATTTCTGTAAACGCTGAGGGGTTTGGGTAGAGGGCAACAGGAAAAACCTGCACATAGACCGGAACATCAGCAGGGTTCTCCAGAATGATCTCCTCCACCTATTTTTATTTAAAAAAAAAAATAACAAAAAAAGGGCAGATAAAGCTGGTGTGTGCACCCAAGGATGTTCCACTTATATGATTTAAATGTGTGTAGCTACAACGCTTTGACAAATGTTTGATACTTGACAGACATTATCAAGCAAGCAATATATGCCATCACCATCACAACCCTCTCTGGGGCAATTTGAAACACTTGGGTGTTTACGGCCCTGTCATTTGTTTTATGTGGAAAAGTGAATGTAAACCCAACACAGTATTATTATTATCTTATCTACGAACATCTATTATTGTTGTATACGTGTTATTATCTGTTATTTTGCCAATGACTTTTCGGAATAGGGAAGTGCTTTCTACAAACTAAGCATAACCTGTGGTCAGAGTAAAAGAATTATTTCTTGCATGTAAACACAGACAGCAATGGAAAACATACATTGTTTGGGAACATTTTGGGGATCTTATGATGTCTTACATCAGAATTTAATCTATTCTGCACATCTATACACATATACAGAAGGGAACAGAAGCAAAGACACAGGATATGGTGTGTTTTACAACTACTATGCAAAACATTACAGGAGTTTGATACTAGAAAGAGAAAAAAAAAAAAAGAAAAGAAAAAAGAAGAAATAACATATCCTCATTAACATTATATGGTTGCATTCTTGTGTAAAAAC
Organism: Ictalurus furcatus; assembly: GCF_023375685.1. Classification (NCBI taxonomy): domain Eukaryota; kingdom Metazoa; phylum Chordata; class Actinopteri; order Siluriformes; family Ictaluridae; genus Ictalurus; species Ictalurus furcatus. The sequence continues at coordinate 10,547,409 of NC_071265.1, read as the reverse complement.
ACAGGAGGGATAAAACCACCCCACCCCCAAAAACAAAAAAAAACAAAAAAAAGGAACACTGGGTGTTTAAGAACTTTCTTCAATCAATAAATGAAATTATTTAACAATGAGTTTGCTACTTAATAAGCACTTTGGCTTGAGGTTTAATGAAAAATATGAAAACGAGTGTGTGTGTGTGTGTGTGTGTGTGTGTGTGTGTGTGAACTCACAGAGGAGCTATTGATGTTTGTGAGAGGGAAAAGAATTTGCTGTGAGGAGTTGATCAGTGAAGGCCATGTGAGCTGTGCTGATATCTTGGCCTGCACCTTCTTCTGTAGATCTGTGTTCACTTCAAAGAAAGACTCAAACCTACACCAAAAAAATAAATAAATCATCCTTGTTATTACAAACAAGTCCTTGTATACGGATTTTGAAATGTGATTTGGACACAATTAATGTTTGTATGCTGTGAGACTCTGTATGCTGGAACTCACTCAAGGCCTGACTGTTCCTTCAGCTCCTTCCATCTCCTCAGCAGCCTCTGATGCAAATCTACATCACTCTCCCAAATGTCCTCCAGCATAGCAGGAATATGTGGCTTTGTTTCAGCTGCAAACATAACCATAGCACTTAAGTGCTTAAAAACACAGGGGAGAAGAAAAAAAGAAAAAAAAAAAAAAAAAAAAAAAAACAGGAAAGAATAAAGAAACTACTTACATTTTAGTACAAATGGTAATCCTACATAACAATGATCACCACATTGTAAACTGGCATCAAAATAAATATTTGCTATCTGGAAAAGAAGAAGAAAAAAAAAGAAAAACATAAGGACCAGTGTAGCTGTTTTAACACTCATATTATGACCCATTTCCACATTTGAGATGTCTGAAATACTGGTTAATCTCTCTTTCTCTTTGGAAATTTTTTGACTTTCCTCATTTCGGGTCGTGAACTGTTATGCAAATATTTCTTCTTATGGCTTGTCTCAGACAAGTTTGTTTTACTGTTTTTTTACTGTTATTTGCTGTTTTTTGTGCGTATTTAAATCTGTGGAAGTCATTTTGACCCATAACATAATGGATGTAACTTTTTTTCCCCAACATAATAAGAGGGTTAAAATGCGGTGGCCTACAGAAACAGGGACGACATATGTGATTGGTGAAACTGGACACACACCTTGGTTTTGCGCCTGGGCTCCAGCTCTACTCTGTTACTGCGGAGTCGTTTGTAGTAAAACCGCACGTCCTCGGTGAGAGAGAGGATCTGCTGGAGCCTCACCCTCTGTGAGAATGAACTCTGGATGCTGAGCCCTTGATGAACCACTTTTCCCTGGAGGTAGATCAGGCAAATCAAAAACACTAAAACATCACTGTAATTAATACACAATATTATTAAAGCAATAGCTAAACCAAAAATAATATATATATAATTTTCCATCATATAACCAAATGCAATCATGGCCAAGACATGGAATCTGAAGTTTCTTTATTTTTGCATTATATTTAAGACACCAACAAGGGAAGCTAATAGGTTCCAGTTTAGCATTTTGCAAAACACGTCTCTGGATGCAAATGCGATGATTTTTTTTTAAATACGTGTGGCTCGTTCACTTGTATATAAAGATATTCAAAATAAACGTACAGTCGAAATGTCTTACACCGCCTTCAAATCACGAGCCACACCTCCACCAAGTCTGATGTTTGAAGAGATAAACTGCTGAGAAGGAAAGTGATTCTAGCTACAAGGTAGCTACTACTACAACTAGTTTTAGCTAGGTTACATACTTTTTATCCATTTTTAAACACAAACTAACCTATTTCAAATGAGTTAAGAACTGGACTGCAGTCTAAGGCAGGTGTGTAAAATTTTAGGCCAAAAAAAACCCGGTAGAAAGTTGTTGTTTTTTTTTTTTCTTGCTTGTTATCCAACTCTAAGAAAGCAAACGTCAGACAAAACTTTAAAAAAAAAAAAAAAAATCTTTAAAGAACTGTCACTCTAAATAAAAATACGGGACATGTTTGGAATCTGATATTGAACCGCTTCTTGACAGTAAGACAGAATAGCACTCTTATTTGTCCCACTTTATTCTTTTCTGGAGACACGTTGTCACTTTGTTCAGCACAGAGAACTTACCGGAAAGGAAGGAGGCATGATGATGTGTTTGGGCGAGCAGCTTAATGTTCCTACAGCTATAAGGGCCTTTACTGGGATGGTCAATATCTGAAAAAGAGACAGGAAAATAGAAGTAAACGTTAAACAACCCACCAGAGCAAGCAGAGTCATGCCAGTGCTATGTGGTCCATGAAACACACACCTCATAATCTGTAGTAATGTGTACAGCTCCATCATACACCCCCTCCAGTGCTTTAGCTATCAGGGTTACTTTAAATGCTGCATAATAGCCAGAAGCTAATATGACCTGTGAAAGAAAATACAGAAACACCAGACATGACTGTAGTTTTGTAATACAGTATGGAGGAAGTGACACGTCACCAGACATGGCGGTAGTTTCCACATGATTCTCCTGTGTAGAGGCTCCTCCATGGTCATGTCAAGTAAAGAAAGATACAAACGCTTTTCATTCAATCGAGCGCATACAAAACAGGGTCTACTCAAAATATTCAACCAATCCTGCTAGACTAGTCCAAGTTTATTCGAAAGAAAAATGTCTGAACTGTCATTCATATGTTTTTTAGGCAGAGAAACAAAGTATGATTAATTTAATGTAGGCGTAAAGCATTATTTAAAATGAATACAGAGCCTGAGTTTGTGCATGTGTGTGTGTCTATCCTTATATACATAGATATTCGTACTGTTTTGTAATGGGCCACTGAGGTGTTTTGAAGCTCCCCGACTCGACCCAGTGCTACACTCCTGTTCCCTTTCTCTGTGGTCAGCAGCTCCATAGACAGGCTGTCACCCGTCACCATCCAGGACTTAATTTCCAGCTGTGGAGAGTACATTTCAATTAGCAAGCATGCATTACAATTATAGCCCTAAACAGAAAAAAAGTCCAACAAATCAGTGTTCCCTCCACCTCATCGAACAAGAAGAACATTTAACATTCTCTTGATCAACTTGGTGTTGTCTGCTGACAGATGTCACACTGTTTCAGCTCACATGACCCCTTACCTCTATGGGGTTGTTGTTGACAACCACAAAGACCAAACTGCTGGTGTCCGTAGCACTGAGAATGCCGTAGTCCAAGATGTTCTCTTTAGAACTGGGTGAAACGACGACAGGCTTTTGGAAAGAACAAAACTGATGTTTCATTTCAAAAAGTGGTACCTCAGTAGGGCTGGGCGATATGACAAAAATCATATCACGATACTTGAGGACATTTCTACGATACACGATGAGCATCACTATATATAATTTAGCCAACAAACTGTCTGCAAAACAGTAGAAAAATTTTTAAAAAGTCAAACTTTTCTTTAATGCCTGCAAAGAGAAAGATTACATTAAAATATATATTATATATATATATATATATATATATATATATATATATATATATATATATATATATTTTATTTTTTTTATGACAAATCAATGGCATCCATTCAGTACCATTTAATTTGGTATTAAAAAAAAAAAAAAAAAAAAACACTTTTTTAATAAGTGACCATATCTTGTAAAAGTGTATCGCGTAAACATTTATCACGATATTGATATTAAATCGATATATCGCCCAGCTCTATACCTCAGGAATATTACAAATATCAGACATAAATAACAATAATAATAATTACTATTATTATTATTATAAAAATATATATTCAATATATTCAAGACAGTCTGTAGTATCTTTAAAGCCTCCACATATCTCAGTTGAATTTATTTCTCTTGTGATTTCACTTTACCAGCAACTTCATAATTTGTCTTTTCAGTTAGGGTGTGTGATATGTAAGGGATAATCTACGGTTAAGTGTGCGTTACAAGGTTTTAATGCACTCCGCCTCCTTTGTCATGCATTAAAATCGTGTAACGCACACCTAGCCGTGGATTTATCCCTTACATAGATATCACAACAAATATCTTGTTAAATGCTCAACAACTATATTTTTCAAGATGTGGCTCTACTGTTTTGCTGGAATTTTCATAGCAGAACTAAATAACGAGATAAATATTGTGCGTCGGAATGTCTAAAGGATGTGTAGTCATGTGTTCGTTATCATTATATTTTTGCCATATCATCCAATTCCTAGTACAACCCCAATTCCAAAAAAAGTTGGGACGCTGTGTAAAATCTAAATAAAAACAGAATGCAATGATTTGCAAATCTCATAAACACATATGTTACTCACAATAGAACATACAAAACATAGCAAATGTTTAAATTGAACAAATGTACCATTTCTAGAAAATATTATGGTAATTTTGAATTTGACTGCCGCAACACGTCTCAAAAAATTTGGGACAGGGCAACTAAAGACTGTTACTAAAAGTAAAAAAAGTGAAGAAAGAGTTACTAAAAAACAGCTGGAAGTTAAATGGCAACAGGTCAGTAACATGATTGGGTATATATATATATATATATATATATATATATATATATATATATATATATATATATATATATAAATAAAAGAGTATCTTAGAGAGGCAGAGTCTTTCAGAATCTGCGAAAACTTTGTCTACAATTTGTGGAACAATTTCAGAATAATGTTCCTCAACGTAAAATCACAAAGACTATGAATATCTCATCATCTACAGTACATATCATCATCAAAAGATCATCAGATCTGGAGAAATCTCTATGCGCAAGGGACAAAGGTGAAAATCAATACTGCATGCCCGTGATCTTCGGACCCTCGGGCAACAATGCATTAAAACAGGCATGATTCTGTAATGACTTAATTGTATACAGTGTCTCAACTTTTTGGAATTGGGGTTGTAGTATTATTCCTGGAATATCTGGGCTCTGTACTGCACACACCCTTCTTTCCTATTTTTGTGTCCATTTCAATGGATTCCTCATCAAGGAATGCCGTGACCATGAATGAAACAGACTTCCTTAATGGACAACACTTCAAACCTGTTATCTAATCTTGTTTACATTGAACAAGTTGCCACTTCAAAAAGATTTACACTCACTTTGTGTTAGCATCATGTCGAACAACAGCTTTTTTTACTGTTATGTTCCAATAAGGTAACAATTATTTAAGAGACTTTTGTATACCTCCAGAAAGCCGGTATAGGCCCTGACAGGGAGGTGGAACTTGGATGCGTTGGTGATGAGGAGGATGTTGCTGTCAATGTGGATAGAAGGGCGTACAGGCCGGAAGAGCAGGGAGAAGATGTAGCGAGATTCATGGGGAAGGATAAGGACTGGTGTGCTGAAATTATGCACCTGAAACACACATGGATACCAAAACTGCTTGATATGTACTTCATGCTCAAACTGATAGTGCAGGTAAAGCAAAAAAGGAGTTATTCAGCATAATATTTCCCAAAATGCCACTATACAGGCAAAATAAGCCCATTTTTCAATATGTAAAAAGTTCCATTGAGAATTTTTTCCATTCATGATGGTATTTACATTTCCTCATAACACTATACTGACAATAAGCCTACATATCACTTTCATAAACATACAAACCGGAGCGATCGACTTCGGCTGCAAGTAACCACAATGTTCTACCACAATTTTACAAGCACTCAGGAAACAACGAAACATCAACAAGCTGCACCGTTAGCATGAGCAGAGTGACTCACATTGAACATCTTGACATCGTCAGGAAGGGAAACATTGTGGATGTGTATGGCGAAGTTGAAGGTGTTGGTGAGGTAGATGGGCCGGTCCACTGGATCTACAGGACTGTCTCTGATGTGGAACAGGGTGGCCGTGTGGTCAAAGCCCAGGTACCTATTGATGGATAAAGGAAATGTCTTTTCTCAAGGGACCAAGACAACAGATATGCTTGTTATGATAATGAACAAACAAAAAAAAAAAAATAGCTGACCCCTCTAAAACTTCAGCTTGGAAAGGAATTTCAAGTTTTGAGTAGCTTTTCTCTTTAGCCTTTACTGTTATTTTACCAGAAAACTGGTCTGGTCTTCTTGCTTTTGAAGCTGAAATGGCAAAAAAGGGGGGGAAAAAAGGAAAAACAGAAAGAAACAAAAACATTACAGTTTTGTAACACAGCATGGAGGAAGTAATTCTAAAGCCATGCATCACAGTCTCGGTTTCAGACAAAGTCCCTGCAGACATTCTCTTCAAGTACAGTTTAATATAGCAGCAAACCGAGCCATGTTTAGCAGTTAACTTGTCAGTAACCTACTGGCTGGCAGCTGGTTAAGTGGCTTTAAAGGGAAGTTACCACAAAAACCTCCCCCAAGTCCCAGCGCACAGTCTGCTACATACCACACTTTCTATTTAAAGTGATATTGCACTTTAAAGTGACAGCAATTGTAAAAACCTTGACACGATACTGTTCTAACATGAATATTGTCTCTATGTCCAAAAATACTGCAGAAGTGGATAAATGATTAATTCATTTGCTTGCCCACTGGCAAGTGGAAGCTCAAATGTGCTGGCCAGCCCCATGTTTTGGTAGCCTGGAAACCTATGAAGCATGTGTGATAACACTGTACGGATAGTAATGTAATTTTGCAACATGGCAAGCCAGTCTGCTAGTAGTATGCTTATATAGACTAAGGGAAACGAAAAAAAATGTATGAATTCCCACAGAGTGACGTATGATGTCCTCTCCTCTCGACTAAAAATATTATTTGACTCTGGCTAGCATTAATTTCTCTAAAGGTTTTGTGCGTATTTTGCTAGCAAGAGAGTGTTAGAACAGCTTTGCACCTGCATGTTCATGAGTAGTTACAGCACTGAGGAGCATCACACCACCGTGAAGTGTATTATGGTTAAACATACTCACCAAATGAAAACGGTTGTTTCACAAAAGTCAACAGGAAGCAGGGTTAATTTAATTTTTCAAGTTGCTAAACCTGCTGTCAGCTGGTCAAATACTACAAATAAAAACAACTTGAATCCTAGGACACGAAATCTGCTTGTCCCAGATTTGTTTGCATCTATACTGAGCCCGTTGTCTTTGAGTGAAATATCATTTCGACATGTACAAGAGCTGAATATTTGATATGACGCATAATATTTCTTTAATGGCTCACTCGATCAGTAACTTAATGTTTTATCAACGCTGAACAATACACCAAACTAGAGGGACGTAAACATGCAACACAACATCTAAATTCAGACCATATGGAAGAATCTGGAAAAACCAACACCATCAACAACTGTACTTACCGTCAAAATTTATACTTGCGACTTTGGTATATCGGCTCTCTCCTGCTTTTAGCGTAACCTGCTTGAACTCAACTGTAACGGCTTCATTAGCCGGCGTTGGCCGAACACTCTGAAATGCGAATAATGTTTGTTTAGTAATCATTTAAACCTAAGA